>NC_053157.1:208506775-208526775 GCF_016835505.1 Polypterus senegalus
AATACAAAAGCAATTAGATGAAATAAATGAAAATGACTTGTCCGGTAACAATGAGTGCCCTGAATAGCCATTTGCTACTGCCTCAAATTTAAACACATACATCTGTCAAAAGTCTCCTTTATTGATCACACACTTTTTAAAAGATACTCACTACAAAGGTGCTGTATAAAATGAAAACTGTCTGACTCCAGAACATGTGTTCTTATAATTGATATTAATTTTGTTCCCTTCCTTTCATCACAGCTTGTGAGTATTGCTTGTGCTCCTTGGAGACAGCTGAGGAGAATGCACGAAGGCTCAGTGGAAATCCATGTCTCTCTCTTCCGCATCCAGAACTATGCCGAGTTCGAAGAGAACTTCATGATTCCTGTCCGCAGTGTCAGGTTGTTTTTTTAACTAGTAGCAGGCATGTTATTATTTTAAGATTCACATTCTTAAAACAAGTTTCAGGATTTTGCATATATTATTAAAGTGAAATACAAGTAAAAATACAATGAATTTTGATATGTTTGGCTTTAAGTATTGAAACAGTTTCACAAGTCAGCATATATTCCCCTGCATTTCCTTGTTCTGAAGTATACCATATAGCTAGCCATATGAGAGGCATCTGGCTGTTGTCAAAATCTGCCCTGCACCTTGCTTTTAATAATAGTAAAGCAGACACTAACTGCTGACATTTCAACTACAATGTGACATGTTGTTGGAATATTCATTTAAGTTTACTACATTCTTCTAGAGTCATGACTGCAGTCAAATTTTCACGGAGTGTTGTAACTGCAATTATAAAGGGTTTACATTGCTTAATAAGATTATCAACTGTTGCTCATACAATTGCCCTTACCTGCTCCAAGTAAATGATACCAGTTACAGTTAATTTTAAACCATATGTAGGTGAGAGGTTTTTATATTCAGTTTGTGTGTGTTTATACATATATGTATGTTAAACAGTGTATGTTAATGTGACCTGCTAAAGAAGTATTTTCTTTTTTTTCCTTTGTTGTGAAATAATGACTACCACAAGGTTTTAGTATAGGGGACAAACTATTTTAATAATCTTTGGTTCCCCTCTATATGTGTCATATAGAAAAATTATTGTAAAGAAAAATTAAATTAGAAGATTAAATTAAATATATTTTGGGTTATACAAGTGAATTTATGAGCTTCTGGTACAACATGTGCAAGACTGTTTTGGGCATACTGTAACTTCCGAATGGTCTTTTTCAGGGACAACAAACAGAGAAGTATAGTAGTCAAGACAAGATATGATGAAAACAATAACTAACTCCTCAGTGGCATGCATTCCTAGAATAGATCTAATTTTTGCTATTTTCTATAAATTATAAAATTAAGTTCTGGACAAGGATGCAATTTAAAATGAAAGTGTATTATCAAATTTAACTGCAAGATTTGTAACCAATGAAGAAACAGGAATTAAGTGACTGTCAATCCTTTTTTTTTTTTTTTAAAACCTGAAGTGCCCACAAGTATAACTTCTGACCTACTGCTATTTAACTGCAGGTAATTATCATGAATAAAAAGACAACAAGTGACTTGAGGTTGTTGAACTTGGGCAATTTGAATGGTCTGAGGATAAATCCGAGTACTGTCAGTACAGCTGTGAAAATACATGTTATGATGATGTAAGACTTTACCAAAGGTAGCAAATAAATAAAATAGGGGGAAACATACAGTCCAGAAAAAAAGCACAGATAGATCTTGACTGATACTTCCCAATAGCAACAAACTCCTTATGACCTGTATGGTAACTACTGAACCACTTCAGTATAGTACCAGAGACTCCAGCATTATTCAAACAATTGAGTAAAATGCCATAATCTGCAGTATCAAAAGCAGCAGTTACAAACAGCAGAATTTAAAGGCTTGAATCTACAGCCATGTTACAACCCAAAAACAGTTTCTGTGCTTTGAGAAGCTTGGAAAGCAGGCTGATAAATCTCATACCATTCATTCAACTCCAAGCAGGACTACAACTGAACAGCAACAGTCTTTTCCAGCACTTTAGATAGAGAGATGTTAGAAATAGGATGGCAATTACACAACACTGCAGAATCCAAATTAGGCTTTTTTAAAATTTAGCTTTATAACAGCAAGCTTAGAAGAGAGATCTTTGCCAGAACCCAATCTAACTAATAGTGGTTAGAAGAGGAAAGACTGCTGCAAGTCAGAAAAGGATCCTGGGAATGAGTAAATGATTTAATTTGAGACACAATACGGAGTACGTCTGTCTGAGAAAAGCACAAGTCATGGAAGAAGACAATGACGTGTTACAAAGATATCATAGTTTACACAAAAATGCAATGTGTACTTTGTATTTATGCAAAGCCTTCAAATATGTCAGTTTGTTACTTTCTAAACAGTTGTTTACAAGAGACAAGATTCATGTTTTTCTTACTTGAATGCTTATTTAATATTTGTTTTAAAATTTCTATATATACAGATAAATGCCAGACCTATTGAATTAACGTCATTTCATTGTACTACCTCAGCAACAGAATTTGTTTTCAGCTATGTAAAGCCAAGCAAAATGACACCTTTTATTATTTTAGCCAATAAAAGGTTTAATTTTTCTTGACTTTTCACTACATTCATAATGGCTAACACGATACAACATCCTAGTACTACAGCAATGTAAAAATATTGTTGACCGGAAATAAGCTTCTTTTTATTGTTTGCAAAACTTTACTCTTACCTTTTACAAAAGATTACTGTATTTTTAAGTTTTTCCATATGACTAAAATTCATATTACTTTATATATTTTTTTATGTTTTATAAATGTAACATTTTATTGCATGCAGAATTGCAATTTATTTAAATAGATTTTTTTATCGAGTTGAATAATATACTGTATTGGGGATTGAAAATGGTATTGAATTAAGGTACTTATGTCAGTATCGCATCAAAGTTTGAAATTTTGGTATCATAATAGCTTTAATCCAAAGGTAAGTACAGTAGGTAACTACTTGTGACGATTATTTTTATTAGAAAGTTCAACATTTAAAAAAACTGCACTTTTTTTTTTTTTCCCTTTTCAAAAAAGGATTTCTAACTGAAACAGTGTCTATTTGTTTTCGTAATGTTTCTTTTTCCAGATGATATACTGCAGTAGTGATTGCCGACGGGCTGCTTTAGAACAATACCACCAGGTGCTGTGTCTTGGTCAGTCTCGAGAAGATCCAAAACATCCACTGAACAAATTAGAAGAGGCTTGGAGGTTAGTGGAGAACTAAAACGCATAAATTGTAGATGTATAGACAGAACTTTATTTGTCCCTAGGGGGACGTTTGCCTTTTTACAGAACCTCAATAAATAAATAAGTACATACATACATAGATTAATAAACCAGAATGTCAAAAAAGGAACAAAAATTTAAATGAAAGAGAATCTTCTAACTTGGCTGTTACAGTCACAGTGAGACATTATGCGGGCATGTTGGGCTTGGTATAAAGAAGCCCCAGTAGTGTTTCTTGACAAATTTCTGCTGAATAATTCATTGCTTGAAAGACCTCAGTGTTAGTTTGTCAGAGAGAGGATATGCAACATTTTTGACAATGGCAACAAGCTTTGTTTTTTTCTTCTTTGCTACTACCTCTGTGGGGTTCACAGTGCATCATATAACTGAGCCTACCCTTTTAAATAGTTTGTCGATTTGTTAGGCCTCTCTTGAAGTGAAATTACCGGTCCAGCACACAACAGCATAGAGAATTTCACTAACCATCACAGAGTTGTAGAATATGAAAGATATTAATACCCACATCACAGGAGTGCAGTCTCTAAGGAAAAATGTCCTGCCCTGCCCTTTCTAATTTTATCCATTGTTCAGCTATAGCAAGGAAAAGAATACAAAATACATGACACATTATACTCTCAAACCTACATAATCTATTAAGGAACAAAGTGTTGTATTATTATTTTTAAAACATAGAGGTGCAGAAGTCTATTAATTTCATGTAAAATATTGAATGTACAGCAAACAAAGACTTACCCATACCAAAATGTATGGAGAATGTTAGTTTTGCTATTCACTATATATTTATTGTCGATATAAGTGCTTTTTAGTAGAGAGCCCTCGACAGTCATGCAGTGTGATGGCGTCTTTGTAACACGAAGGTCCTAAGTTTACAACTAGTGTGCACTGTTTAGCTGCAATGCCTCAGAGTGAATTCCTGAGCAAATCCATTACATAAATTTCAAATTTATACCTTTTAAAAATAATTTTAATTGTCCCTACTGATTTTCTTTTTCTGATAGTTTTAGCTGTTGTTATTTAGTTTAAACCATTGTGCTGGTTGTTCCTCTTATTCCCTTCATGCCAGAAAACAATGAAAATGAAATTAAATACCTGTACTGCAGCTGTTCTAATCCCAGTTTACAGGCTTAATTCTCCACTCTCCTATAATAATTGTATAAAGTACTGGTTTCAGCGGTGACTATAGCCATGTTTTCACCATAGTGGGTGAAATGGGAAGTTTGAAAGTCGAGAGTACACCTTATGAGAAGGATTTAGGTGTCATAGTGGACTCTGTGCTATCAACTTCCAGACAGGGTTTAGAAGCCATTAATAAGGCAAACAGAATGTTAGGTTATATAGCACAATGTGTGGAGTACTAGTCCAAAGAGGTTGTGCTCAACCTTTATAACGCACTGGCAAGCCGTCTTCTGGAGTACTGTATGCAGTTTTGGTCCCCAGGCTACAAAAAGGACACAGCAGCGCTAGAAAATGTCCAGAGAAGAGCGACTAGGCTGATTCTAGAGCTACATGGGATGAATTATGAAGAAATATTAAAAGAGCTGAGCCTTTTCATTTTAAACAAAAGAAGATTAAAAGGTGACATTTAAGTGTTTAAATTCATGAAAGGAATTAGTACCATGCATTGAGATTGTTATTTTAAAATTAGTTCATCAAGAACATGGAGACATAGTTGGAAACTTGTTAAGGGTAAATTTTGCACTAACATTAGGGCATTTTTCTTTATACAGAGAACCATTGAATCTTTAAATATGCTACCAAGTAGTGTGGTAGTAACGCTTTAGGGAATTTCAAAACTAGACACAAGTGGATAAGACTGGCAAGCTTTGTTGGGCTGAATGGCCTGTTCTTGTCTAGATTGTTCTAATGTACAGAAAAATGCATTGTGAACAGTTTGCTTTAATGCATAGTCCTATGCTTGTTCGTGGTCTGTGCGTTACTTTTCTGAAGAATTGCAGTTCTTTTCTTACTATCATATTGAAGTGTTGGTATTGAGACAGCACTGTATCAAAGTAATAATTTTTTGTTTTTTGTTTGTAGTACTGTAGCACAGTGATTAGTACACCCACTTGACAGTTTCAGGGAGCAGGGTTTAATTCTCCTAGGTTGAACATTATTCTGTTTTTTTTTTTTTTTCTTATTTTTCCAGATGCTGTAGTTTCAAGGTTGGTTCATACAATAATTAAAGGGAAAAAATGAATTCCTTGTTTTAAAATTGCATGCATTTCACTGGATGTTCCATTCACTTTGCAAATCAATTTCTAGCAAAAATATCAAAATTGACAATGTCATTTTATATAATAATACTTAAATTGTAGTGTTAAGTGTTTACTTAACATTCACCCATCCTTCCAATTTGATGTGTTAGCCTTTCCTTTATTTTGATTTAGTAACTGAGGCAGAATCTCTAACTTTTGTGTATTTACCATTGGACTCCTTCTTACTCAAAGTGTCTGTCTCTTTTTAGAAACATGCATTATCCCCCAGAAACTGCCAGTATCATGCTTATGGCTAAGATGGTTGCCACTGTGAAACAGGTATTATCTCTAATTTTCATGAACTATATATTTATATGAGACATCCTTATTCTACTCATTATCTGCTGGTTCATTTTATTCTCTTAGGCTTTGTTCAGTGTTGTAATTAAACTTGTAGTGAAACATTTGTATTTCATGTAGTTTTGTTAATTTCAGTTTTCAGGAAAGTATATATTTTCAAAACAAACTGAATGCCACATCTAATAGCAATTTTGAATGAATAATATCTAATAAATGTGAACAGTTTACAGAGTATTATAGTATGTTTTACTTCTGTTTAGATTCGGAAGCAGTGTTCAATGTAGAATTCATATGTCCCATTAAATGTGAAGAACGTAGCTTTACTGAATGTCTTATATGTTTATAATATGTTAATTACTTGGTTGATTTGACTTTTTTTTATAGAAACTTCATTATTAAAAGATACGAATGTACAGCTTATATAAATATCAGATGAGTCTGAAATAGGGAAGCTTATCAGCTCCTAAAGCAAGGTGCTTCCTGAAGAGGAAGTAACCAATGGGCAAGTAGGCATTCGGTCCTTCTCTCTGCTCTTTCTGACAGTGTAGTTTGTGAAGTTTTTTTATTGTAAAGTGCCTCTTAATACTTTCTTTGTACAATTTAATAAAATCTCAAAGACTTTGTTTTACTGAAATCTTCACAATGTTTTTTTATGTTCACATAAAATGTGCTAAGTAGGTTTAATTATATTGTGTACACTGTGGTAATCTGAAACCCAGAAACGCTGAGATTTTACTGTCATATTTTAATCAGGGAAACGCAGAATAGCTGTGTTGCACTTATTGTGTTTTTTGGACAAAATGTTACTATATTTTCAGTAATGAAGGACATTCTTTAAGTTTGGGAAATGTGGATGCCCCATATTGCTTTTTTCTCAGTTACTCCTCATCTCTATAGTGTCCAGTTTGCTTTGCTTTTTTTATTATCACTGTTCAGTCATTTACATAAAGCACTAGAGTATATTAAGTACAAATAAAAAAGTAAGACATAGAGTAAATTAAATACAAATGTAAAATTAAGTCTTGTTGTTAAATAGTGTGTGTGGCAACAAATCCTAATCCCCGATAAGAAGGATAAGGCAGACCAGAATTAATGTAGAATGACTCCTTTAACTGCTGAACATTGCAAAGGAAGGATTCATTGCAATGGCTTTGTGAAGCTAAATATTTATTTGCAGATAAATGTGTGTGTGGTTTCAGAAACAGAACAAATACAATAACATTAAATAACTGTCACAAAAATAAAAGCCCACAAAATGCTAAAAACAGGTAATGCCCAAAAAGACCAGCAGATGGTGGCAGAAATTAACAGAGTGCTATGACGTACCGTCGTTGGCAAAGACTCTGAATAGAAATTACATAATGTGTTAGCATTGTACAGACCTGAACAGATAACTACTTAAACAGCCATTACCAAGTCTGTTTCTAGAAGCTCTTATATATTAATAAAGAAACAACATTTCTGAACGTACTTTATACAGTTTTAAACATTAAACTGTACTGAGAAGTCAAGCAAAATGGCAGCTTTTATTGGCCATCTAAAAAGATTACAATATGCAAGCTTTTGAGGCAACTCAGGCCCCTTCTTTAGGCAAAGATGTAAGTTGTCATTTTGCTTGACTTCTCATAACAGCTAACATGGTACAACACCCTAGTAGTAAAGTTAAACTGAACACACTTTGACATAAAGGGTTGTCTGAACGCATTAGTAAAGCATTCTTAAGAGCTTTATCATTACTTGCAGAAAAATTGTTATATTTCTAATAAAATCAACAAGGTATATAAGCTACATCAACTGGATGCACACAAAGTCACCAATCAATCAAACAAATATGGCAGACTCCTGGAAGTACAGTGTTTCTGCATGTCGGGTACAGAACTAAAGCATGTGCATGCTCACGCATAATCTGTGAGCATGATAACACAACTGACAGTATGCTCAGACTTTTGTACACTTATTTAAATTAAAGTGACTACAGTCTTCTCCTGTGCTTAATACTTAACTGTAAGTTTATGTACCTCTGTATTTTTGCACTATATCATTAGTTGCCAGTTGTGTAACATTTGAAGAGTGTAAGGAATAAATGAAGTACAGATTTATATTGAACATGTTAGTGTTTCTATTTTATTTTTTTTTAAGAAAGTTAGGTATTTTTAAACATGATATTCAGGAATAGTGGAAGGGGTTGGGGGGGGTGCACACTTACATATTGAGTGTTATGGCAAAAGCTTGTAGGCTGTAAACAGCATACAAAATGGCAACTAGCTTTGAATTGTCATACACAGAAAAGTAAAAATTTAATAATGGGATGGACAAGTCACATTGACTGCAGTGACAAGGAGATTCTGAGTTCTCTAAGTCATCAAAAATATTACTTAGGCATTTTAACACCTTGATGAACCCAGGGCAAAAGGGAAATGGAGCATTAACTAATTCAAAGGGATTTATGGTAATATATCGCAGTATGCAAGTCCAAACTAGTACAAACCACCCAAGTGTCACTCAGTCCATTGCCACCCCCTTAGTGCCTAAAAATCAGAGGACCAAGGAAAATATTTCCATTTTTGGAAAGGAAAAAAAGGGATTATGGGGTAACCTAATTACATTTGGTAGTAAACCAATATAGAAAGCTAGTGAACACCCTGTAAAATGATCTGCAGTCAGTAAAGACCCTCTTCATTCCTAGCCTGTCATGACTAAGGTGAATGCTTTTTATAGAATATTTTTGTTTCCAAGGGTAGAAGAGATCTGAACTCGGGCCAGTATTGGATAGGATAAAACAGAGAAGAATCAAAGTGCTGACAACATTAAAATGGGGGAAAATACATTTTAATAACAGGCAGTTTTGAGCAAAAATTAAATATGTGGGGGAGATCTGAAGAAAATTACCAAGAAAGAAAAACAGAATAGTTATTGGTATACCAGTAATTTTTTTTAGTACATAATGTATGTATAGTAGTGATCAAGCCTAATTTTCCTGAATTTAATGCCAAGAGGTTCAGCTGAAATATTAAAAGTAAAGAGATATGGGCCAGTCCTTTCCAGTGCTTTTTTAAATACTACATTTTTGAGAAATATGCAAATTAGTTAAAACAGCTTGGAATAAAGGGTGTTAATCATTTCAGTTCGACAGGGTAAAGTTGGGGCTACATCAATAATATATAATAAAATATATTGTAAAAGAAAAAGGGGATTATGGGTTAACCTAATTACGTTTAATAAAACACTAAGGTCATTGTGTCTAGTCCCTCAGAGCAATCTGATTGGTCAGTTTGACTTTGGTATTATTGGTCAGTTTTGCTTTGGTGATGCGACAAAAGAGGAGGTGCGAGTTTGAGACGCATAAGTAGGAGTAAAGGTGCTGAGAGGGTCACCTTCAAAGATGGAAAGTATTAAACCAGACAGGATACAAGAAAGTAATGACAGAGTCTGAAAAGCACGCTTTAAGGGTATAAGTGCAAGAAAGTGAGCTCTCAGACACATGTGAATACAAAGGAAAGATGCTCAAAGTACACACAGGGCTATAAATAGCAAATATTTTTAAATTATTCTGTCTTCAGCAGGTACTGTGGGTAGTATTTTTTTAAAAAGATGTAATAAGTCTTGTCTGTGGTATGGTGTTATTCAGTTGATTAGTTCCTTAAACTCCCAGAATTTTTCCAGGATTTGAAGAGAATATGGAAATTTTACTTAGAAGTAAGTCTATGGTTACTAACATTCCTTTAGCCTCATTTTATAGTATCCAAATCCTTTGTTGAAAAAAAAAAAGACTTGGGGAACCACCCCATATATTGTAAACACTGCTGAGTAGTCTCAAAAGACTGTGTCTTAAACGGGACCTA
Organism: Polypterus senegalus; assembly: GCF_016835505.1. NCBI lineage: Eukaryota > Metazoa > Chordata > Cladistia > Polypteriformes > Polypteridae > Polypterus > Polypterus senegalus. Next base: position 208,516,445 of record NC_053157.1, read on the forward strand.
CTGGGAAATCAAGTTGCTGGTTTTATAGGTTGTGGGAAAGAAGAAGAGGGTCCAACAGGGAACAGGTGAAAATGAATTCAGTAGGAGGGTGTCACCTGGAGACGAAGTGGAACCTGGTTGGAGTTTAGGTGGTCTTTCCTTCTGGCGATCTGCAGAGCAGGGAGAAAAGATATTATACACTTTGTCAACCCATGACCAGGTGTGTGTGTGTGACACCTTTTAGAATTTACAGGTATATGCTAGATTTCATCTTGAATTGATTAACTGGTAATACATATTGTTTTGTTTGCATTAAAATTATTTTTCCTTGCAGTACTATTCAGCCTATTTATGAAATACCCAACACAGAAACAGTTTATTTTCAAAGTTTGCCAGACAGTTATTGTAGAAGGCCTTGTCAGTTAGTAAATTGTTATTTTTAAATAAAATAAAATAAAGATATAAATAAATTAAAAAAAAATATATATATTTTTTAAACAGCTGTTTATGTTTTTCAGGCCCGAGACAAAGTGTTGTGGCAGAATCTTTTTTCTCAGTTCTGCAGTCGAACTGCCAATGAGGAAGAGGAAATTGCACACAAGCTACTTGGGGAAAAGTTTCAGGTAAGAAGATATGCTAAACATTAAGAGAGACTGTATTCTCAATAAAACTGAGCAGCTGTAGGTCAGAATTAATTTATCAACCATTATGATGCACTTGAAGAAATGAAAGAAGCAGTTTTCCACTATATCCTGTCAGTCAGTGTCATTTACAATGTAATCTTGAAGGCATTCTAAGATGACTGTTTCTTTATGAGTACATATTATTCCTTAAGTTGAAATAGATAGATAGATCTTTATTGTCATTGTCACTTTTATAAAGGAACAACGAAATTGAAGATGCAGTCGACTCAGTGTGAGGCATAAGAGTTAAAAAGACAAGAAAAGAAAATAACAAACCGAATAGTAATAAAAGTACTTTACAAAATGTACAGATTGCACTTGTTATATATACAAATTGCACTGGTTGACTTAAGGTCTATATGTGCAAATTGGGAGAATGATATGGAGCAGTTTTATTCTGAGTTCAGGTAGTTGTTTAGAAAACTACTCTGTTTCACTCATTTTAGATTTGTAATTCAGTACATTTTTGCCCTTTATTGTTGTTATTAACTCGGAACCTGTAATGATTACAGTAATTGCAGCTTAGACTTTGATTCTTCACTTGTTGTTTTTGGCCGATTTGATGTTTAGCTTTAAAAAAAAAAAGTAGGTCCTAGGTGTTGTATCAGTCACTATTGAATTCAGTAAAATAGAGGCATTTACAATTTGGGAAAGTTAGTTTAGCTGTATTTTTCTCATTAATGTCTTTAATAGTTTTTGTATATTTGTTCTGTTCTTACACTGTTGCAGCAAACATTAGAATTTGAATGTATTATGTGGCTTTTTTGTCAAATCACTTTGACTATTACTGCTGTATACAGTCAGTACAAAACAGCATCACTTTTGTTTCTGTGCTACTGCTGTTGTTTTATGCTATGGTTTTCTTGTTAAATGAATGAACAACTCCAATTTTTAAAGATTTTATTTTATTTACTTGTACAATAAACATGTATTCTAAGACAGACAGGCTATTGCTCAATGTGGTTTTGTAAAACCCTTCCAATTCTAACAAGATAAATTACTGTTAATATTGGCATATAGGTCTGCTTTATACAAATAGATAAAAAAAATAATAATCTATTGATGAAATAGAATCCCTCAGACTTATTTCTTTCAAAGCTAGCTGTTTTGCAGTCACTAAACATGTGAGGAAAACAGAGTCCCGATAGTAAGCTCAAGCAAACAGAAGGGCCACATTCAAATTCCATACAAAGGGAAATCAAACTTGTACCCAAGTACCATGGATGTTTCATGCAGCCAGTGTCCTAGCTGCAAGTCAATTTCAGTTCTGTGCAGGTTGCAGCAACAACAGTTAAAACCACCCAAGCTAAAGCAAAGTCTTTTCTCTCCATAAACTGGGTCTTTGGTTTTTATAAAAAATACTTACTAATTAAGTTCAACAATTTTAATACAATATCCGTTGTCAGACTAATGTTTAAACAAAATTGGTTACTGGTAAACATGAGCATTATTTCTTTTGTCTTTAAAAAAAAAAAAATCTCTGTATTGAAAGCCCATTTATCCTTTTACTTTTGGTATGTAGATTAATGTTCACACTAACTTCACACTTCAAAAAACATATAGGCCCTGTTGGCTAAAGTAAATTTTATTTCATAAAATATCTTTTGATTGTATTTTTAAAATATGCTGTAATTTTCATATTAATAGGCTATACTATCAACCTCAACCCAGTTAATAGTGCCTTACAAAAATAAATTGAATTATCAGAATCTGAAAAAAAGACATTTTTACTTTTGATCAGTATCATTATTTGATTTCAGAGATTATTTTGTAAAGTTCTACTGAACAGCGAAATTTGGTGATTCTTAGGTTGTAGGTTGAAATTAAGAAATAATTTAAAACATGATTATCAAGCTCCCATTTTTGTTGTTATATCTTAGCTTTAGTTGGTAAAAACCTGTATGACAGAAAAAATATATTTTTTATTTCCCAGTTAACATCTTTAGCTGCTGTTGACCATCCTTCTGGTTTGATTGTAGGGGCAACTCGGAGTCCTGAGGCAACTGTTTACTTCTGCTCTTTATGATGAACACCTCAGCAGGGTAAGTGATACTTGTCAGAGTGGAATTCATGTGTGTGTTGTGTTTATTTTTTTTGTCACTATTTTGCCTGGGCTGAGCGCTACCATCGTCGGCCAGAAATATCAGAGTTGCAAAGCAACAGTGGAGGAGTGCTACAGCTGTAACAACTGTACCATCCCTCCATTACTGGCTACTTTCTTGTTCATTTTGTTGGGTTTAATACCAAGAGTCATCTCACAAATAACAAGTTTTTGTTGTTGGTAACACAGATGGCTCATGCACAAACACGTTCACATCGCAGTTAGATACAGGTCACTTGTACTTATGAATGTGAATTGACAAGATAGTCAAATCCGATTTGAACAAAAAATTAGACTTGAGCAATGAGGCTTATGTGTTCATAGCCTTAGATGGTTCAGATGTCAATTTCTTAATTCATGGTTCAGTGGGGGCAGAATGTTCTACGTAAACATTTTATACACCTCTGGCTTCTTCATCAACTTTTGCCTCTGACTGCCACTTAATGAGTCATGTTGTCTCATCTATATCCAGACAGCTAGTTTATCAGATTTAACAAGTTAATTATTTTTAAGCCCTTCACAGTTAGAAACATGGTTTTTCTCTCCTTTGTTTTTTATAATTATATAAAATTTTGAAAAATCATTGAAAGTGATTATGAAATTAATTCAAATTTTACAGAGTTTTTAACAATTTGGCTATCTAACACTAAACACTCTGGATACCTAAATGACTCGCTCTGCATCTTTTGAATTTTGATTTATTCATTTTTTAATTTTAATCAGATTTTCTAAAACTTTTTTTTTTTTTAACTTTTTAAAAAGTTAATCCACTATCTTTGGTTTTAGGCTGATCTCATATGTTTGCCAAAGAAAGCTTTTACCCTTTCTGGTAGTATCTCAGGCCAATTCCACACTGCATAACCAATCCAGATTCTGATCTCCTTGCTGCCAACCAGGATAACAGCCTGTAGAATACATCAAATTTCACACTGCATCTTATAACCATTCTCTTCTTGGGAGCCTGTAGAATCACATTCATGCAAGTGTTCAGTCTTAGTGTTTCTTTTGCCATTAATGCTAACTTACTTTGGCCAATTGTTTTATTTCATATCAGATTTTTTCAAGTTTAAATAGCAAAACATTACACATGATTCATGAACAATGTCTAATCGACTTTCTTCTAAAATTCTTGTTCATTTTAATTCAGAAATTATTGTTATTACAGTATTTTTGTGGAATATAATTTGTGCATTTTCTTATAGTAATCAATCAGTCATTTTCATAGTAGTTATCACAGCCAGAATGTGATAATCATCCCAACAAAGCCAATAATACCATTGCATTGTTTATGAAGTGATTAGCTAAAATGTGTAATAACAGATCTAAATACAGTGTATAGAGGACAGGTTATGAGGACCAGTATTAGATTGTCATTGAAGAAGAAAAAATAAAAATGGTTACAATTGTAAGTTATTTATGTATAGTGGTCTTCACTAAGTTCAGGCACAGAGCACTATGTAGAAACTGTTTAAACAAAACTGGAAACCAACGTTATCTGTCCATTATTTAATTGAAGAACTATGGCCAGTTGGGAATGTAGGAGATTTATAATTGTAAAACAGAAAATCAAAAACCAATGTCAGACACAGTTCTGGAGACCTCAGCCAACTAAACTCCTACCCCCTCCTGGACATTCTACAGCAGAGTTAGTGCTGGACCATTCAATCTGTTGAACTTACCCTTTGATCTGATAATTCCAATGCTTCTGTATCGGAGATTACTTTTCTATATGCAGGATGGCAGACAACATCCAGATACCAAGAAGAGAAACAGAATTGAGGAGTATTAGTAATGGTTAATAAATATTGTATTATTTGTGTTTCTATAGAAATGACTTACTAAAAGAAATGCAGTTTGCGCAGCTAATCAGCCGCTCTAGTCAGGGTATGTTAGAGTAAAGTAGTAAGGCTTCAGCCTGGATTTAAAAGCTGAGACTGAAGGGTGTCTCTTATATTAGCAAGTAGATCATTCCACAACTTTGGGGTCCTGTAATCCTGATTATTCATAAAGGGTACACAATCTGCTATAAATCACATACACCACAACTGTATAGCCTTGATAAGGAGCTAGACACAATTAAACTCCAACTTTTTGTTTTAGTTTTGGATTTAAAAGAAATTAAGTTCATGTTTAATATTGCTGCAAATAGATATCATTAGTGCCGACATGCAACAATAAGGTAGACACTTTCTTTTTTGTCCAGAAGGTCCAATTTAGCACCTATGGCTGATACATTCATCCCCAGAAGCATTTAATGTTAACTGCTAGATTAACATAGCTTGTAATTGCAATATTCTGCACTATGGAGTCGCCAGTTTTGAGCATTTTATTGTTCCCAGCCTCAACAGACACACTGCTGAATATTAACTGCTGTTTTTTGTCCAAATTGTTGACCTGAGTGCCAAGAGGCAAAATTGTGACTTTATAGACCTCTGCCTCACTGTTACCCACTTGCCATGTGGCTAAATTGGTGTTGGTAATTTTGGCTATGCATTGACTTCAAATGAGACCTGGAGAGACTAAAGCTGAATCAGAAATGACCGAATTGTCTAAACAAATGGAGTCAGTCAAATTTTTCTTTGTCTAATCCCTATCAGATTATTAATGTGGTCCTCCAATGTGCATATTTTCTTGGCCACCTTTGTTAACTATGCAGTTTTGACAGCTGAAGCTCTGTCTGTGTTATACTTGCATTTAGCTCCAAGTTCGTCTTTGTTCTTATGTCGCCAGTTGCTTCTGTGCCTTCTGGAGTTCAGCCAGTTTGCTGGGAGAGCCTTATGTTAAAGCCTTCACCTCCACTGGCAATTTACTTTGCACTGCTGGTTTCTTCTCCTCATTGGATGTTGACTTTTACTCAAGTTGTAATTTTTCTTTACTGACAGATTGCATTACTGTTTTACACAATTACGAAGGTTTGTCAGACTGTGATGCAGGCTTTTAGCAAATGGTGAAGAACAAAACATGTCCAGCTTTATGGCATCAGTTTAATTATTTTTTCTTTTTCAGTTTGAAATTGAGTGTTTTAAGAAGTACTGTTTATCTAATTTCTATCGTAAGGAAATAAATGCTAATGTGGAAACTTTTGTAAGGTACTTTAATGATGTTAAAAATAATGTATGTAATCTTTTTTTATTTTAATTTATTCTATTTCAGTGGTTTACACCTGAAGGTTTCCGCTCACTATTTGCACTAGTAGGAACAAATGGACAAGGAATAGGAACCAGGTAAGGTCATGCCTAGTGTCTTTCAAATGACCCATGTATTTATGTATGTGTATGTGTATACATATTTCTGTGTATCTTGAAATTATTTTTCAGAACCTAGGAATAATAAGTATTATTGTATGTTCATGTAAGCAATGAACCAATGCAGTGAATCTTTTGTGTCTCAGAACTTCCTTGTTGACGATGGTTATAAAGTTACTTTGTGCATCAGAGTAATTTCTTTTTAATTTAATTTCAGATTATTCTTTCTTAGCACACTTGTTCATTCCAGGCTTGCACATAGTAATTACAAGTAAAGTATGTCAGAAATAAGAAATTGTTTTGAAATATAAAGAGAAGTAATGACTACATGCAAAGAAAAAATATGTGCAATATAATATATTCAATGCAGATGTAGTGGTTGTAGTGCAGTTTTGTGCTTTCTGTTTTTATTGAATTTAAGAATCATGTTAATATGTATGTACTGTAATGTTGCTACATATATAGGTGCTGGTCATAAAATTAGAATATCATGACAAAGTTGATTTATTTCAGTAATTCCATTCAAAAAGTGAAACTTGTATATTAGATTCATTCATTACACACAGAATGATGTACTGTATTTCAAATGTTTATTTCTTTTAATTTTGATGATTATAAAAATAACTGACAACTAATGAAAGTCCCAAATTCAGTATCTCGGAAAATTAGAATATTGTGAAAAGGTTTAATATTGAAGACCGCTCAAAAAAATTAAGGGAACACTTAAATCACACATCAAATCTTAATGAACGAAATATTCAAGTGGAAAATTTATATTGAATAATATGTGATTCATTGAGAACAAACTGATGTAACACCGCTAATTGGAAAACAAAATCATTAACCTATTAAGGGCTGGATTCAACATCACAATGAAAATCAGTGCCAAAAGCTGAAATAACAGGCTAATCCAAATTGTGTGAATTTCATCACGGCAACTCATAGTGCGACTTGGTGGTGTTGGAAGGGGTTTAGGTCTAGGTAACGTGTAGGTCGGTCAATGGCATCAGTGCCTTCATCATCCAGGAACTGCCTACACACTCTGGCCACATGAGGCCAGGCATTGTCCTACACCAGTGTAAAATCTAATAATGGCAGCAGTCAGGGTACATTGGACTAGCAAGTGAAGGCCTGTGTGACCCTCCAAGGATATGTTTTCCCAGACCATCACTGACCCATCGCCAAAACAGTCATGCTGGATTATGGTTCAGGCTGCCTAATGTGCACCACGGAGTCTCCAGACTAGTTTCATGTCTGTTGCATGTTCTCAGTGTGAACCTGCTTTCAGATGGAATTATCTGTGGTATTCTCAGGCAATTGCCAGTTAAGCTGCACGGCAATGGCCTGTGAACACAGGTCCAACTAGAGAATGTTGGGCCCTTATGCCACCCTCATGGAGTCTTTTTCTGACAGTTTGGTCAGAAAAATGCAGTAGCCAACTGGAGGACATTTTGTAGGGTATAGCAGTGCTCCTTCTGTTCCTCCTTGCACAAAGGAGCAGATATCGGTCCTGCTGCTTGGGTGATGTCTTATATGGCCCTGTCCAGCTCTCTTCAGGTAACAGCCCATCTCCCGGTATCTCCTTCATGCTCTTGAGACTGCGCTGGGAGACGCAGCAAACTTTTTTGCAAACGCATATATGGATGTGCTATCCTTGAGGAGTTGGACTACCTGTGTAGCACAAATTGGCTGCAGGAACCACCTCATGCTACCAGTAGTGACAAGGACACTAGCAAAGTGCAAAACTAGAGAGAAATCAGTCAGAAAGGCTAATTTGAGAGCAATTGGCTATGGCCACCACCTTCAAAACCATTCTGTTTTTGAAGGCTACCTTGCTGTTGCCTCTCCAGTGCACCAGTTCTCACTTTCAGTTGCACCAAAGCAGGTGAAGTAGATTCACAGTTTCTTATGGACAAATTTCTAACTTTGCAGATTGATATCCTTGAATCGTAACTGACTTAGTGTTAGACTGTGATGATTAAGCGTTCCCTTAATTTTTTTGTGCAGAATGAAAAAATATAATATATAAAAAATAAATATCAATACATACAGTATATATATATATATATATATATATATATATATATAAATAAACACATGTACATATATATATATATATTGCATTCGTAGTCTGGGTCCCGATCTGATTGTGTGGGTTCCATGCAGTTCTTGCCCAGCAGTATACATACATAGGACAAACTTTAAAAAGAATCGCAACACGTATACAGGAACATTGCAACGCCATCAAAAGGAAGGACTCGCGATCACTGATCCATACGCATACAAAATCAACAGAACATACATTTAATTGGGACATTGTACAAGTAAGATTTAAGGCCAGTTCTAAAAGTGCCATAGAGCAGGCTGAATCTTGGCTATCAGACGAAAACGCCATTAACAAACATTTTGACATAAACCCAGCATATGCAAACTTAAGAAGAACATATTCATAATAAATAAAACTTTACGACCAATACTCCTCCCAACACCCACCTCATTATATGAATGTGTATGTGTGTGTGTATATGCATGTGTATATACACACACCAGACACTGTGGATTCTACACACTTTGTGTTGTAGATTTAACTTTTTATTTTTTTATATAATTTTGTCCATCAGTCTTCACTCAGTAAACGATAATAACAATGTGACATTTTTTTAAAAGGTTTGAAAATTTATTAAAAATCAAAAATTTAAATATTACATTCAAATTATCTTTAGTACTTTGAATAAGCCCCTTTGGAAGAAAATACAGCTTTGAGTCTTCTTGGGTTAGCCTCTATAAGCTTTACACACTTGGATTTGGGCAGTTCATCCCATTTTTCCTGCCAGATCCTCTCAGGTTCCTGTAAATTCATTTTCAGATGTCCTATAGGGTTTAATTCTGGGCTTTGGCTGAGCCATTCCAGTGTTGTCTTGGCTGCATGCTTTAGTATTTGCTGTTGCCCCAGTCTGAGGTCATGTGCACTCTGGAGCAGGTTTTCTTCAAGGCCTCTCTGTATTTGGCTGCATTCATCCTTCTCTCAATTCTGATCATTCTCCCTGTCACTGATAAATACCCCAATAAGATGATACTGTACCCACTATGCTTTACTGTAGAGATAGTAGTAGGAGTGAGACAAAGAGTTCTTGGTCTTTGTCAGACATAGTGCGTAGAGTTCTGGCCAAAAAGTGAAATTTTTTTTTGTCTTATTGTACTAGCAATGGCATTTGGCAAACTCCAAGTGAATAGCATATTGGTCTGATTGATTGAGTGCTGCTGATATGGTCGTCTTTCTGACTGGTTCTCCCATCTCAGTGCCTCCCTGACCAAGGCCATTCTTACCCAGTTATTCAGTTTTAACAGTCAACTCTGGGGAAAAATTCTAGTTGTTTCAAACTTTATCCATTTCACAATTATTGAAGGCATTGTGCGCCTTTGAACATTCTAAGCTCTATAAGGGGTTTTATCCCCTTGCCATGATCCGTTCTTCACCGCAATTTGATTGCTGAGAACTACAAAGATTTTTTTTGTTGTTTGTCTTGACATGCAGTGCTGTGTTAATTGCTGGATCCTGTACATGCAGGCATGTGCCTTTCTAAACAATATCCAGGCTATTCCATTTACCATAAGTTCTAGACACATCGCAAAGATAATTAAAGCAAACAGGATCCACTTGAATACAATTTAGAGTGTTATGGAAAAAGTTTGAAAATACAGTGATCCCTCTCTATATTGCGCTTCGACTTTCGTGGCTTCACTCCATCGCGGATTTTAAATGTAAGCATATCTAAATATATATCACAGATTTTTCGCTGGTTCGCAAATTTATGCGGACAGTGGGTCATTTAATTTATGGTACTTGCTTCCTCAGTTAGTTTGCCCAGTTGATTTCATACAAGGGACGCTATTGGCAGATGGCTGAGAAGCTACCCAATCAGAGCACATATTACATATTAAATAAAAATCCTCAATAATATACGATATGCTTCACACACTTAAAAGCTCTAACAGCACGTATTGATTTTTGATTGTTTGCTTTTCTCTGTCTCTCTCACTCTCTCTGACATTCTCTGCTCCTGACAGAGGGGGTGTGAGCAGAGGGGCTGTTTGCACAGAGGCTGTTTGCCTAGAGGATACGGATGCTCCTCTAAAAATGCTGAAAGACTACCTTCACATTGCTCCCTTACTTGCGGCCGATTTATCGTGGTGCTTCACATACTTAAAAGCCCAACAGCACGTATTGAGTTTTGATTGTTTGCTTCTCTCTCTCTCTCTCTCCCTCTGGCATTCTTTGCTCCTGACGTGCACTCCTTTGAAGAGGAAGATATGTTTGCATTC
>NC_053157.1:208541775-208544275 GCF_016835505.1 Polypterus senegalus
TCTGACAGCTCTTTGTTCTCACCATGGTGCTCACTCTCACTTCAACAGTCAGGAGCACACCAAACTAAATGTCTGAGGTTTAAATGGGGCAAGCCTCATTCAACATGCAGAGTAACGATCTACTAATTATGTGCACCTGGTGTGATATACCTGTGTGAGATCTGAGCCAATTTAAGAGGGAATACATGTGAGGGTGTCCTATCTTTTCCTCAGTTAGAATAGGCATTTTTGTAGAATGACATTTACAGAAGATCTTGAAAAAGACTTTTCTTCAGTTTTCTTTGTTTAGTTGGATTACTTTAATCTCTGTATTGTTGAAACGGAGATGAAATAACCATTTATTAAAAATGTTACAAAAAACTACATGCTTTCAAAGGGTGTCCTAATGTTTTCACATGATATATATATATATATATATATATATATATATATATATATATATATATATATATATATGTGTATATATATATATATGTCACGCATATATATATATATATACACACACATACATATATATATATATATATATATATATATATATATATACGATTAGGAGGCGAGTGGACTGATTCGAGAACACCTGGGAAAACATATCGCCGCCAGGGAATGGCGGGTACTAACTTTCTCCCTCTGCTTCCTTATAGAAAAGAGACCTTCCTGCACCATAGGCCTGGATTGACCGCAGTGCGTACTTCCGCCCTTCCTCCGCCATCTTGCCCTGACGCCATCCTTCCCATCCTCCCTTGCGGTCCTTCCCAGCTGTCCTCCACTTCCGCTCCACCCCTATAAAATGGCGCGACGCCAGGAGACGGCGCCGCTATGAACTGTTTAGTTTATGCTTTTGACCTTTTTTTTGTACGAGAATACTGTACAATATACGGGCCGGAAAACCCAACCCTTGCTACTGTCTCCTCGGTCCTTTTACAAGTGGCGTAGTCGGCAGGATACAGAGATCCCGTAGATGACGGAGGGACAGGACCTCAACACTGTGCTGCAGGCATGAATGACCAGCTCCAGGCGCTGCAGCTGGCGCAAGCCGCCACCACCCGGGAGCTGGAGGCCACGAAGGCCAGGTTAGTAGAAGCCCAACGGGCGAGACCAGACCCGCCAGGCAGCCGCCTCCTTAGTCCCGATGGGCCCTTCGGAGGACGCCGACGCTTACCTGGGCATGTTTGAGAGGACGGCCACCCGAACGAAAGTGGCAGCGGTCCGAAAGTGGGCGCCCATCCTGGCGCCATATCTGAAGGGACCGGCTGCCTGGCCTATTATGACCTCCCTGAGGAGGAGGCCGCTATTACGACCTCCTCAAGCCCAAATACTGGCCCGCTACGGCATTAGCCCGGCCAGCAGGCGTCGAATGGCGGAACTGGGTCTTTGACCCTGAAAAGCCTGCGCGCCCAGGCGCTCGAAAGTTCTGGGGCAAGATGGGCGCTGGCTACGGCCAGAGGGACCCCAGGGGCGGAAAGTGGTCGAGCAGGTGGCCTGTGAAGGCCTGGTCAATGCCATGCCCAGTTCCCTCGCCCAGCAGGTCCGGGACACGCTACCAAAACATGTCGGGCCTCCTAGACGCCCTGGAGCGCCAGTTGGCGGTCCCCGACTTGGGGGTCAGAAAAGCCTGCTCGCTGGAACCGGCAGGGACGGGCGGCCACCCCGAAGCCCTCTCGGCGCTGCAGAAGCGCCAGCCAGAGCCAGAGAGAGGCCGGACGTCCGCCGCTGTTTCAAGTGTGGCGAGACCGCCACCTACTGCCAAACTGCCCCACAACATCGCCCGGAGCCTATGGACTGCACCTGGACATCGTCGGAGAGGTATTGTATCCCGCCGCATCCCTTGGCGAGTCCAACACGGAGTGGTGTTGCTAAATGGGCACGCCGTGGGTGGCTTTGTTTGATTCCGCAGCAACATTACCATTGTTGCTCGCCGTTTGTCTTACCGAACAGTGGTTAAACCAGCATTTGTTGGTCACTTGTGTGCATGGGGGACTAGGTCATATCGCTCAGCCACTGCTATGTCACCTGGAAGGGGAACCAACCCAAATGACGGTCGCTGTGTTACCTGACCCCCTTCCCAGTGATTTTGGGACAAGACTGGTCTAAAAGAATCAGCGGTAAGCCATTCGCCGCCTCCGGGGCCTCGTTGGATCTTGTGATGAGGGGAAAAGGCAACCCTCCCGCCTCCACGCCGTGCACAAGGGCAGGCCCTATGGCGCTGGTGTCTCGGGACTTTCCCTGGCCACGGACCTTGACCCGAAGATTCCGGGGAAGGGACTAGCCAGGGAACTCTTCCCAGGCCCAGGCCCCAAGACCCTCTCGCGCCTGGACCATCAATTTCGTCCACGCCGCCTCCTTTAAGAGGGAGCAGTGGAATGATGACTCCCGCGCTTTGCCCGAATGCGGTTGTTCTGCCTAACAGCTCACCAGCGGACGGATCCACACCGCGGAACCCTTCTTTGTCCTTGAAAATGATCTGTTGTACCGAAAGTGGCTACCCATGAGGGCGAGG
>NC_053157.1:208549275-208564275 GCF_016835505.1 Polypterus senegalus
AAAAAAAAAACAGAAATCACATGTACATAAGTATTCACAGCCTTTGCTCAATACTTTGTCGATGCACCTTTGGCAGCAATTACAGCCTCAAGTCTTTTTGAATATGATGCCACATGCTTGGCACACCTATCCTTGGCCAGTTTCTCCCATTCCTCTTTGCAGCACCTCTCAAGCTCCATGAGATTGGATGGGAAGCTTTGGTGCACAGCCATTTTAAGATCTCTCCAGAGATGTTCAATCGGATTCAAGTCTTGGCTCTGACTGGGCCACTCAGGGACATTCACAGAGTTGTCCTGAAGCCACTCCTTTTGATATCTTGGCTGTGTGCTTAGGGTCGTTGTCCTGCTGAAAGATGAACCGTCGCCCCAGTCTGAGGTCAAGAGCACTCTGGAGCAGGTTTTCATCCAGGATGTCTCTGTATATTGCTGCAGTCATCTCTCCCTTTATCCTGACTAGTCTCCCAGTTCCTGCCGCTGAAAAACACCTTCCCTCAGCATGATGCTGCCACCACTTGGCCGGGTGATGAGCGGTGCCTGGTTTCCTCCAAACGTGACGCCTGGCATTCACACCAAAGAGTTCAATCTTTGTCTCATCAGACCAGAGAATTTTGTTTCTCATGGTCTGAGAGTTCTTCAGGTGCCTTTTGGCAAACTCCAGGTTGGCTGCCATGTGCCTTTTACTAAGGAGTGGCTTCCGTCTGGCTACTCCACCATAAAGGCCTGATTGGTGGATTGCTGCAGAGATGGTTGTCCTTCTGGAAGGTTCTCTGCACAGAGGACCTCTGGAGCTCTGACAGAGTGACCATCGGGTTCTTGGTCACCTCCCTGACTAAGGCCCTTCTCCCCTGATCGCTCAGTTTAGATGGCCGGCCAGCTCTAGGAAGAGTCCTGGTGGTTTCGAACTTCTTCCACTTACGGATGATGGAGGCCACTGTGCTCATTGGGACCTTCACAGCTGCAGAAATTTTTATGTAACCTTCCCCAGATTTGTGCTTCGAGACAATCCTGTCTCGGAGGTCTACAGACAATTCATTTGACTTCATGCTTTGTTTGTGCTCTGACATGAACTGTCAACTGTGGGACCTTATATAGACAGGTGTGTGCCTTTCCAAATCATGTCCAATCAACTGAATTTACCACAGGTGGACTCCAATTAAGCTGCAGAAACATCTCAAGGATGATCAGGGGAAACAAGTTGGACTTGAGCTCAATTTTGAGCTTCATGGCAAGGGCTGTGAATACTTGTGTACATGTGCTTTCTCAATTTTTTTTATTTTTAATAAATTTGCAAAAAACCCAAGTAAACTTTTTTCACGTTGTAATTATGGGTTGTTGTGTGTAGAATTCTGAGGAAAAAAATGAATTTAATGCATTTTGGAATAAGGCTGTAACATAACAAAATGTGGAAAAAGTGATGCGCTGTAAATACTTTCTGGATGCACTGTGTATTCACTTATGTGTGGATATTTATGTAGTTTGGCATTTCACTTCACAGTTACAGTATGAGTAATTTTATCAGCATCTTGTTCCCTACCACGAAGTAGGCAGGCTTTTTCCATGCCTAGGTTTGAGGTGGTCCCCATGTACCCTGTCATTTCTTTCAGTCTGCAACTTCGGTTCTCAGCTTTGTCTTATTCATTCTTTCAAAAAACACATAGGGCTCACTTTAATACAATCAAGTCACTAAGTATGTTGTCCTTTTATTGCCTGGGCAAATTATTTGTACAGTCACTACCAGCCTGGGTGTTTGACTTCAAACATAATGTAAGTTAAAGAAAAACCTGGAAAATTGGGAGAAATTCTGCATTCTACTTTTTTTTTTTTGTAGCTCTCTGAGTCAGTGGGTACATGCCTGTGATGCGCTGGAGCTTCAGTCCCAGCAGAGGGAGCAATTAGACAGTTTCATTGACCAACTGTACAAGGATATAGAGAAAGGTAATGGACATTTGTTCTCTAGTGGCAACCATCATCTATAATTTAGTATATCTTAAAAATAATTATTTGATTTAAGAGAATGTAAATATTTTAGAGGGTAATTAAAAATATTTTTTCACATTTTTAATATGCATCTTTTAAGCTTACTATATAGATGTAATATATTTGTCCCAAAGGAGAAATTTAGCAGTTTTTTTTTTGTTCTGAATAAGATGTGCATTTCACTCAAGGTTGCAGCAATAATATAGATTAGTTGAGAACTGAATTGGGTATCTGCTTATTTTAACATTTTGAATCACTTAGCCACCCTTGCATAAAATGCCACAGAATGAGCTAAGGTAACTTGTTTTTGGGTCATACAGGATTCCCATCTCTAAGCGTCTGTTTGAAATGGCTATGTGATGGTTTCAAAATTTGTTGAATCTATGTCATATAAGCAATGAAATCTTATAATGAAAATTGCTTTTGGGCACATGATTATGATGCTGGTGTAAGTTCTAACCTATAACTCTGATTTGTGTATACCCTTAATCACTGACAGTAATGGCCTTATTTGATGTCCTACACTAGTTAAAACAGAGTGTATGTGTTATCTTTTTGGTTTTTTTGTTTTCACTTTTTTATATACAGTGGTATGCAAAAGTTTGGGCAACCTTGTTAATAGTCATTTTCCTGTATAAATCGTTGGTTGTTACGATAAAAAATGTCAATTAAATATATCATATATGAGACACATACAGTGATACTTGAGAAGTGAAATGAAGTTTATTGGATTTACAGACAGTGTGCAATAATTGTTCAAACAAAATCAGGCAGGTGCATAAATTTGGGCACCGTTGTCATTTTATTGATTCCAAAACTTTTAGAACTATATATTGGAACTCAAATTGGCTTGGTAAGCTCAGTGACCCCTGACCTACATACACAGGTGAATCCTATAATGAGAAAGAGTATTTAAGGTAAGTTTCCCTCGTTCTTTAATTTTCTCTGAAGAGTAGCAACATGGGGGTCACAAAACAACTCTCAAATGACCTGAAGACAAAGATTGTTCACCATCATGGTTTAGGGGAAGGATACAGAAAGGTATCCCAGAGTTTTAAGCTGTCTGTTTCCACAGTTAGGAACATATTGAGGAAATGGAAGACCACGGGCTCAGTTCAAGTTAAGGCACGAAGTGGCAGACCAAGAAAGATTTCGGATAGACAGAAGCGACGAATGCTGAGAACAGTCAGAGTCAACCCACAGACCAGCACCAAAGACCTACAACATCATCTTGCAGCAGATGGAGTCACTGTGCGTCGTTTAACCATTCGGCGCACTTTACACAAGGAGATGCTGTATGCGAGAGTGATGCAGAGGAAGCCTTTTCTCCGCCCACAGCACAAACAGAGCCGCTTGAGGTATGCTCAAGCACATTTGGACAAGCCAGCTTCATTTTGGAATAAGGTGCTGTGGACTGATGAAACTAAAATTGAGTTATTTGGGCATAACAAGGGGCGTTATGCATGGAGGAAAAAGAACACAGCATTCCAAGAAAAACACCTGCTACCTACAGTAAAATATGGTGGTGGTTCCATTGTGCTGTGGGGCTGTGTGGCCAGATGAGGGACGCATGGATTCCACTCAGTATCATCAGATTCCGGAGACCAATGTCCAGGAATCAGTGACAAAGCTGAAGCTGCGCCGGGGCAGGATCTTTCAACAAGACAACGACCCGAAACACTGCTCAAAATCCACTAAGGCATTCATGCAGTACAACAACAAGTACAACGTTCTGGAATGGCCATCCCAGTCCCCAGACCTGAATATAATTGAAAATCTGTGGTGTGAGTTAAAGAGAGCTGCCCATGCTCAGAAGCCATCAAACCTGAATTAACTAGAGATGTTTTGTAAAGAGGAATGGTCCAAAATACCTTCAACCACAATCCAGATTCTCATTGGAACCTACAGGAAGCGTTTAGAGGCTGTAATTTCTGCAAAAGGCAGATCTACTAAATATTGATTTCATTTCTTTTTTGTGGTGCCCAAATTTATGCACCTGCCTGATTTTGTTTGAACAATTATTGCACACTTTCTGTAAATCCAATAAACTTCATTTCACTTCTCAAATATCACTCTGTGTGTGTGTCTCCTATATGATATATTTAACTGACATTTTTTATCGTAAGAACCAACGATTTATACAGGAAAATAATGACTATTAACAAGGTTGCCCAAACTTTTGCATCCCACTGTACTACTACTACAATAAAACATTCATGTTAAGTAACTGTTGACTAAATTAAGTGGCACAAAAGATTGCTAAACTTTGTCTTTCTTTGAATTGCAGAAACTGGGGATTTCTTAAACTGTGAAGGCTCTGGTCTTTTCCTTCTTCAGAGCTCTTGTAAGTTGTTTAAATCATTTATTTCTTAAGTGTGAGCAGTGGTGTATTTTAGCATTTGTCCTTCATACTATTCAGTGAACAGTATCTTTTAACCCTCTGGAGACTGCAGCATCGTCGATGATGCAGAGAAAGCTTAGAAGTACTTTGCCTTCTATTTCCATTAATAACTCGATACTTTAAATATAAATTGGATAAAAAACAGTTAAAAAAACAAAAGAAAAACAGGATTTTTAAAATAAAGTGAATTAGACAAAAATTCCAGCTTGTTTCTTTTCTTAGAAATAGCAGAGTTTGAGTTGCAGTGTGACTGCCCATGCAAGAGGAGAGCTGTATTCACATGCTAGCAACATGTACGTTGATATCGGCTTCAAAACAGGAGCACAGATACAGTGCAATTTTACCCAACCTGTTGGATGCTGCGGTATTGTAGGTGGGCAACCCCTGTATTCACTGGATGAATCTCCCCCAGCTCTGATGATCACACTTGATTCACCTAGGGGAACCCAACTGTTCTGAAGATTGCACTTGATTCACCCTCTTGTGGGTCGCAAAGAAACCTGTGTGGGGGAAAAACTGTGTTGCAACACTGTAAATGTTGAAAAACACTTTTGTAGAGTGTAACAGGCACTTGATCATTATGATAGCTTGCAGATCACTATGCATGTGAGGAGTGCAAGCCTCGGCTGCTAGCCAAGCAAATTCACATAGCATATTGAGCTTAATTTGGTGCGCTCAATTTGGTTTTGGTGAAAATGGCATTGCATGTGGTGGTGGCCCATCTCACCAACACATACTACCCTGCCATGCAATAGCAATAATTATGATTATTTTTCCAGTAGTTGATTCTGCTGGACAATGCATATTTTGATCATTATGCTGGCATACTTAGCTTATATTCTGTAATCAGCACACGGTAAAAAGCTATTCACCTTTCCATGTTCAGCTAAAAGGAAGATGTGTAGTGCTATAACTTTTTTCCACAGTTCCAATCAGCTTGCATTGCCCCAGTCTCTAACTGAATGAATGTACAAGAGTGAAGTGAACAGTACAACGTGAAAAGTAATGAACAAGCACTCGTGATGTGATAATTAAAATAAACATATTAAGACACAAATAATAATTTTATATAGAGCCTATGTAGCACTCAATGAAAAGGTACAGTATAGCAAATGAAATCCTACAGTTTAAGGATTTTGAAATTGTTCTAGGCTTGGACACAAAAGCATTCATGATTCCCTTTCTTTTTAGATCTCCAGTCCCTTAATCAGTGTCTGCCCCATATAGAGGATGTTAATATGTATTTATCAAATTTGTGAGTTTTATTTATGTCTCACTAAAAATTTTAATTCTGTGTGGAGCTGTCATCGTATAAGCAGGATTCCTATTGGGTAATCGGTAAAATTGCATAATTTCATCTCACCGATAATTTGAAGTGCCCAAAATAAAAGCAGCATGACAGTTATATTGCATATCCTAGGGAACTGATCATTCTTTATAATCACTGTAAACAAACATTTTGATATGGATTTTTTCTAGTACCAATTGAAAGCTGCAGCTGTTGTCATTGTGAAACAAATCATACTCATTAGTGTGTGTATTAATTTACATTTAAATCACTAAAATGCCAGTATCAATAAAAAATGAAATAAAAATTCAGAATTGGTTTACAATGTATTGAAGACTGAAAGTAAATCAGAACACTGTTGTTCTCCTTATGCAGCCACTGTTATGGTTTATTCAAGATATTCTCACTTATAACTTTTATTCTAATGTGCAGCAAAATTGAAAAGAAAGGCAAATAGAACAAAGTTTAAAAGAGTAAAGAAAATACCATTTAAATATGAGTATTGTATGTTCTAATACACTTGTTGGTTTGAATATTTTTTTCCTTTTTATTCTAAAGTCACTAGCATTTAACCTTGGCCATGCTTCAGAAGATAATGCAGGGGTAACCACATTTCTAGCCCTTGCTTAAAATGAACTAAACAAATGTTCTTTACACTCACATTCATATTAAAAAAGAATTGAGGGTTCTGGAAATGTACTTGTACTGACTGGAATAAGCAGTGCAATCATACACACTCCCCTTCCCTTTAGTCTCTTGTATGCACAATATATCATCCTTCCTTCTCTCCATCATATTGGCTAACTCTTTTCCCTTACCAGTCATACTGCCAACATTCAAAGTTCCTACCCTCAGTTCCACTCTTTACCTTCCTTCTGTCCTTCTGCCTCCGGACAGGTCTCCCTCCTCTTCTTCTCCTTCTTCAGCCAACAGTAGCTCAATTTCCGCCAGCACCTTGTTGGCTAACAGTATGGGTGGCGGCAGTTGAGTTTCAACCGATCCAGTATGGAAAATTTGTATCGTCTGCATATTGATCTGGCAAAATTTTCTACTGGATGCCCTTCCTGACGTAACCCATTTATCTAGGTTTGGGACCAGCATGAAGAAACACACTGGTTTGTGCATCCCACTATGGCTGGGTTTCAGCGTTTATGTCAACAAAAAATGGAATTTCAACAGGGTTGTATAGACTTTTAATACTCATTTAAAGGCCATGTCACATTTTAACTTTTCCCTTGATTTTCAGTTGTAGTCTGCATTTACTTAGCAAGTCAGAGGCAGTCGGTGGCGCCTTCCTGTGAATCCATTTACATAATGTGACATACCCAGTGAACAACTCTATCTAGTCCACAACACACCTTGACTACCTTTAGTTGTAAGGGAGGTGTCTGTTGCATGAAAGCTGACAACCAATGAACACTCATCCAGAAGTACAATACATACAATAATGCAGCAAGAATAAATAAGGAATGTGCACAGACAGAAGAGGTGCCTGTCTGTCTGTCTGTCTGCCTGCCTTGTGTTTTACATACCTTGACAGAATGGAAAAAAGAAAAATGTGGTTTTGATTCAAAGAAAAGAAATAACAGTTATTTGGTAATAGTTTGGCTATGTGCGTTTCCACAAACTGAATGCTTTTATGAGTGAAGAATTATCTGTTAGAATTTGCTGCTGTTAAGACACTTTTTATAGCCACATGTCCACAAATCAGTAGACCTGCAAACACCAAGCCTTGGGGAACTTTTGTAAGTAAATGTGAGTCAACTTGGTGAGTAGAATCCATAATTCATCAAAAGAGGGCCAGTATGAGGTTTGTTGATTAAAAAAAGGCAATATATTGCTATGTTAAAGATTCAGACTGCTGTTTTTTCTTTATTTAATAGCCAGTAGTATGGACCATAAACAAGATAGTGACCACAACATTTGGTGCAAAATCTACTGCAGCATTAAAACCATAAGTACACTGCAGTAGTTGTTTTCACACACAGGGCAACCACATGTGCTGTGTCACATTAGAAAGTTTCATATGTGTAGTTGCTTGTGACATTTATTTTTATTACAGTTTAATTTTCAAAGCATAATGCAGTGCACACAGCCTATAGTGTTTTTTTATAAATTCCAGAGTAATTGGACATCATATAGTGATCTCCATCTCAGCGCATAATAAAACAACATAGGAGTGCTTGTCAAATTTGTTGTCGCAATTGTTGACACTTTGCAACAAGATTTAAATAAAAGATTCCAAGAATAAATGTTTTGTTAAATTTGGGCTTACTATTTGCTCATCATTACAGAATGAGTTTAATTGCATACAGTAAATAATTTCAGTTAATGTAGCTTCTGCATTTTAATAAATTACATTTTTCTCATTGCTTAAATAGTTCTGTGCTCATTGTACTGTACTAATTATGAAAGTATTAATCTAAGTACAGATTGATACACAAGTGTGCTTCTGATAAAATGCATGTTTCATTCTGTTGTTTAAGACGCATTTAAAAAAAATATATAAATCTTTGAAGTATGGCTTAGCTTAATTTACACCTTACCAAATAACAGAAAATAAATTCACTCTTATCAGTCTTCAGTTAAACTCCTGAAATTTACTAACTGGTGTTTTTGAAAAGGTAATTAAGAGATTGTAGTTATTTAAATTGTAAGCAATCAGACTAGTAAGTAAATCTGCAGTATCATAGCCTAGTAGTTTTGTTGATTTGTTGTACTGAGTTACCAAGCTGATTTTGAGGGTTTGCTACTGATACATAACTCTAAATAGCACACGCTCGTGTTTTATCAATATACTTGTCTTTTGCCTGTTGATGCATCCTCTGACTTGCTGTGAAATATACTGTTTATCTTTAAAGAAAAAAAAGAAAAGTGCTCCATTCTTTCTCCTGCTATGTCCATATGTACGATATGTAGAGTGTACAGTACTTGGCAAAGAACAGTAACAATGCACCCATTTGATGTTTCTTGTAAATGAATCTTAGCAATGCACTTTTATTCTCTGGTTTATAGGTATTGTTTGGCTTCTGAATTCCTTACTAAAATTTGTTTTAAATATTCTGTAGTTATTTTTTGTCCTCAGGTTGAAATGATGGCAGTGTCTTACATCCTCAATACATTCATTTTTGTTTTTTATGTAATGTCTAGATTTTCTTTTATAACTAAATTGTATTCTGTACTCAGTAATTTTTACAGCTGTCTGTGACCTACAATTGGGCAGTTTTATGAAATGCATTAATGCATTCATTTTATCATCTTTTATCATTTTTTGTAGATAAAGCATGTGATATTTTAAAGCCATAGATACATAAAAGTAAAAATACAGGGATTGCATATTTTTCTCCACTGGTGTAATTTCAAAAGCTTTCCTTTTGTTGAAATTCATTGGTTATGTGCTTTAGCCATTATGTTAATTTCTGTACTTCAGAGTCGCACTGATTGACAATTTGAATTTTATACATAATAGAATAGTCAGAAATTATTTCATATATCGACATAAGCTATGTTATCAAGTGATAGACAAAATCTGCCCATCACCACACATCATTGCATTTTAGTTATTTAATATGACAATATTATTTTGAAACAAATTTGCTACCCTTTGTAAAATCTGTTTCTAACAAATTGTGAAAAACAGGTTTTATATTTCTAAGGCCACATGTGTAACCAATGCTCTTTGTTGTTGTCTAGGTAATCATAGCTGTATTCCAAATGCTGAAGCTTCCTTCCCAGAAAACAATTTCCTACTACATCTGACTGCACTGTCTGACATTAAGCAAGGAGAGGTAATTTCTCTATTAAGTCACCTGAAATGACATAAAGCTAGACAATATATTTTAACATTTAATAAACCGTATCACTGATCTCCAGCCACACTTTGCCGTTTAGAGTAATTGATCAGAGCAATAATGTTTATAGCATTGGCTTATTATGTAACTCTTTATAATAGACAGGTTGACTGCCTCACAGATACTTGGTAGTCAGTCAACTAAAAGAGTAATTTTGAACCATTACAAATTTTTTAAGGCATTTATCAAATTATTTATTTTCCCAGTCCTGGAAAAATTTCAAAAAGTATCAAATGACAATTAAGTTTTGGAAAAGTCATGGATTTTTTAATATACATGCAATAAAGTCTCTGTCATGTAATTTTGTAAATTAAGCAAAATGTGGAGGATTACTTGCATTAATGTTATGGGATCACACCACAGTTGTGTAGTGATCTATAACACATATGCATATGCTAAACGAATTAAAAATACAAGCTATACAGTATATGGCTTCATAAAGGTGAACACACAGGACATGCAAAATGTAAGTTATGCAGGAAAATGTTTAACATGAATATGGGTTAAGCCATGCTAGCAAGTCACTAGAAAGGTAAAAAAACATATTGACGTTGAGAAGGTAGCAAGAAAAACAATTAGGAATTGAAACCTTGTTCTACTCCTCTTCAGTTATCAAAGTAAAACTTATTACAATTTACTTATGCAATTTAGTAGCCAGGAAAACAACCAAATCCATGTCCAACACTGATGTACTGTCTACTGATGATTTGTAGGTGCTGAAAGTAATTGATTTAAATAGTTGTCCGAGACTGGTGGACAATTTGTAAGAATAATGCAAATCAGTGTTTAGTAATAGCGAAATCACAGCTATATTTTCATGTAGTGAAACACAATGTGCATATTTTACTACATTTGGTATTTATCTTTATTGTAAATCATTGCTTGTCAGAGAGGAGTCACAACAACCTGAAAATGCTATTCATATTGAGGTGACTCTTAATCACTCAGCTAAAATAAATGGATTTAAAGTTGAGGATTTGGTATGGTGGAGAAGTAAAGATTAAGTATGTAGGCACAAAGTTTATTAACTGTTACAGCTAGAGCTTCTGCGTGATGTGAACAAGACATTTACCAACATAGGATCATGTGGATTTCATGATCATTTCATGTAAATTGAACAGATGGGAATTGGACCATACCATTTCCAGTCTCTACTGGCTATTCAAAGGCATTCTTCCATACGTAGAGGGCATTGTTAAAATCACAGATTGCAACTCATTTGTGCTGAAATTTTGTCAGCACCACTAGATAGAAAATGTGGTTGTATGTGAAAAAGCATTAATGCTCTGAATAATATTGCTATTCACTAAACACCATAATATTTGAAATTTAATTCTAATATTGATATTAAGCTGCATTTCTTTTTTTAGTTACTGAACAGAAAATGTCTGCTAACGTATTCATTATGTGCACATGGTGATTAAGTCATATAGTCCATGAGGATCATATCCTTATTTATATAGCTTGTTGTACTGCAATAGAAAAACGGGCATATTTGATGGACATTACCTAGCAAGTTGTGGAAAAATTGAATGAAATAAAGCAGTAATCATTGACACTGATCTGATTCACAAAAAAACACTTCTCGGTGTTAATATACCTCATATTCAGTTTTTCAGGATGTTATTCATACAGAAAATAGTTTGTGTTTATGAAGCATTTCATGAATGAGAAAAGTCATATAACAGTTGACCTACCGTTTTTGGCTAATCATTAAGAAATGTTGCTAATTTTATTGGAATTAACATATTGCTGAGATTAAAGAGTAACAAAGTGAGTTTCTAATAAGTTTCAACTCTTCAAAATCTTTGAGAACTATAGATCGTTTTATTTATTGTTTTTTTTTTTTTTCTTTTCAAAATTTTATAAATCATACGTTTGACCTAACACTCTTTAAGTCTTTCTTCACATTGTACTTCACGGTTTTAGACAGATTGCCCACTGGCTATCAGATATATAAGAATTGAACCAGAGAAAGATTTGTAAAACAGGAGTCTAAAGATTTCATTAATTAACTGCCACTGTTATAAATCCCACAAACCGGTCACATCTGTATTATCATTGTAGCAGTTGTAAGGGCAAATTTATTTGCATATGTGCAAAAAATAAGTGATAGAAATCCGGTTAGAAGCTATTTAAAAGGGTGAGAACCTTGATTTATGTCTCAATCTCATTTTTTTTGCTTTTCTAGGAAATTTGTATCAGTTATTTAGACTGCTGTCAACGGGATCGAAGCAGACATAGTAGACACAAAATTCTCAGGTACGTAGCTATCATATTCATTTGTTATACCATTAATGTTACAAGGGTATTTTCCTGCCATTTAAAACATTAACTTCTGAATGCGTGGTTTGAACATTTTGTGAATCTGTCGTCCCAATGCGAATAAATTAGCTGTTGGTTTATTATGTAACATTTTCATATCTGTATATGAAAATCTAATTAAATTCTTGTATTACAAAAAGTAAGATCACATTTACATGTGCAGCATAGTCCAGGTTTAGTCAGCCTAAGTATATTTAATATTCCAAGTCACATGGCTGACACTTGTTGTCCTAAATATAAGTGTTAAAGATCTCTTGGTATTGTACATATTAAATGTGTCATAATGACATACTACAGCACTGTGCAACAAAAATTAAGCCAATACATGAGGAAAAATACAAGCACGCATATGGAGATGACTTGTTAGTTTTGTAGCCTATTAAATAAGTTCAACTCTCAGCGATGAAGTCTATTTAAACTTTTGTGACATGATTCGGTTCCCAGCAGTCTTGAAAAATATCCTTTTACCTTGGTGATTTAAGCAACCTTGTTGAGAATCAGTTTCTGTGTGCGAGACTTAAAATAATTCAGCCCCCATAACACTACAAAGTTGTGCTTCACATAAATGTTTAAATGTAGCAATTTAAATGTGGCAAGGTGGAAGGTGTGGTAACATAACTTAGTAATGGTATGTGGAGTACACTTGTACCTCAATGTCAGCAAGTACAGTATGCCTTGTGCAACCGTCTTTGTCCAAAGTGATAGAAAAGTTTGACTCAATGTCTTAAAGAAGTTAGGAATCAGGGTGAGTGTAAATAAGTGGTTTTAAACATTTGAATAGGTAATCAAAGATTTAAATAAGTGCCATCACTAGCATACAAAAGACATGCAAAGGACATGTTAAGAAACAGAGTGTAAAAAAGCTTTCACCTCTCAAAGAGGAGGTGGTTGCTGTTTAATAGATGTTCATAGTTAGTAGTCATCATTTTAGGGAAAGTCCTCTAAGTTAAACAGCAACTTGAAGGCAACATTTTTATTTTGTGGGACTTTGTCAGAATGTTTTTTTTTTCTTCTGATCAGTTTGTAAGCAGTATACAGACTAAATGTCATTATTTGTTGGCAATTAATTATTGAAATGTCTCCAAAGTAAAAATGTTTAAAGATAAAATGTTTATTTTATTAAGTGTTAGTTTGCTATTTAATAAAGTGCAAACACAATTAGATGAGTTAAAGTAAATGGCATTTAACTAAGTAGTATAGCACTTATTTGCTCAGATAATAAAGAGAACATACTAAGCTAATTAATCTATGCAAACATATATAAAGTAAGTTTTATAAGCATCAATTCAACAGGAGAGATTGACAAATGACTCTGTGTGGTGCAGATAAGAGAGAAAGAGAGATCGGCTAATTGACAAGAGACGGGTAGTGTTGGTTACCACTTTTGTTCCATCAGATAGGAATATACATTACATGGGGTAGCCTAATGTTTTCTAAATGTTCTTGTTATTTTGGAAATATTTCCTGTAGCGTTTGACTGCGGGAGGAGACCTGCCGGTATGCTAGACTGACCTCCAATTGACCAAGTTATCTGATTTGCTGTTTGTGCATCACTTCAGTTGTCTCAGTTGTCATTGCAATATATATATATATATATATATATATGTTGTACACACATATACACAAATCTCTGTCCTGAGTTAAGCCTACCTACAACCACATCACTAAGGCACAGACCTTAACAATGAAAATATCTAATTCCAGGATAATTGTTAGCACTGTGAAGTTTGAAGTTATGCTACCATGACAATCTGACAATCCAGTGAACTCAATCACATATACAAAAATCATGATACACTATTGTTTCCACAGCTATGTTTGAATACGCGTAGAGATCTAATCTTAATACAGATCAAATTCCATTATAGTGAATACTGAAGTAGTGACATTTTCTGAATAACAAATACTTTTTGTTGACCCAAACAAATGTTGATACAAAATCATGTTAAAATAAGTTTGTTTTAAAAAATTTTAGTAAAAGGAACGTTTTTTCAACATAAAATGGCCACTGAAGAAGATAATGCGATACAAAAAATACTTAATGCCACACCTTTACTTTCCATGCCGACTCTCAGGAATCTTACAACAGGCTGTCTCAAAGAAAGAGTCTCGGGCAGTCTCGATGATAGTGTAGAACATCATACACAGCCGAATTCTGAGTCAGTACTTAGCAGTATACCTAGCATCTTCATGGGTAGTTGTGTTTGTATTTCATAGTTGTTATCAAAGTGTTCTTTGATGATGAACAAAAAAGTGAGAAATGGCACCAGTTTATGCTGGGGAAAAAAAGATAACAGTCCTGGAAAAAGTTGATTCCAAAGTGAAGAAAAATAACATGGAGAAAGTATTCGGAATTGTGGCTTCATCTTCTTCTACTGCCTCGTTTTCATTCTATATTTTCATACCTGTATTTTTAATGTCTCATTTTCATTCCGTTTTCATACCTGTATTTCTATTTTTTAAAAAAAAGTTGCATCTAACATGTCGGTTTCATTCTGTATTTTCATAGCTGTATTTTTATTAAAAAAAAAAAGTTTCATCTAACATTTCCTTTTCATTCTATATTCATACCTGTATTTCTATTAAAAAAAGTTACATCTAAAATCTTCTTTTCATTCTGTATTCTTACCTGTATTTCTATAAAATAACAAAGTTACATGTAATGTGTCATTTTCAAATAAAATATTTTTTGCAGTTTAAGAAGCATTATTTTTTTATCCAGGTGTTGTCAAGCTTGGGTCAAAGAGTTGCATGAGAGACAGGAAAGTGAGTCCAGGTTTTTAAGCAAAATACAGGTACTTTATTACTGTATAGAGAACGCAGGTACAGTCTGTTATTTCAGCTCTCAATATTTGGCACCTTGTCAAAGGGGATTTAGTGTCCTTTACTAGTCCTAGCACACTAGACATCTGTCATATTACACAGAGAAAGCATAGATTAGGTCTATCTAGATTTATAATTGCATTTAACAGTGCTAGAAGGTATGCCGTTCCGTTTTTTTTAATGGTTGTGTCTAAATCCTGTAATATTAGAAACAGATCAATTTAATCTAAAAAATACTGTTTTAATATTTGAGCTATATATACACACACACACACACACATGCGCGCGCGCACACACAGTAGACCCCGCAAAGTCACGGTTCAGTGTTTGCAGCCT
>NC_053157.1:208566775-208599275 GCF_016835505.1 Polypterus senegalus
GACACTCAGACTCATTGCTAATTCTCTTGAGAGCCTTGATCAGAGCCTCTGTTGACTCCACAAACATCACAGCATCGTCAGCAAAGTCTGGATCAGTGAATCTTTCTTTACCAACAGATGCCACACAGCCACTGAATCCCACAACCCTTCCAATACCCAGTCCATGTAAGCATTAAATAGAGTAGGAGCAAAAAGAAAACCCTGATGAACCCCAGAATCAACTGCCTCCTCTCTGCACAGCACTCACAGTACTGGTTGATGGTAGACTTCTTGGGTGTAAAACCAGACAGCTCCGGCTGCTGGTAGGTGAGCAAGTGATCATGGATCCTATTGATGATGACCCCAGCAAAGGCCTTACCTGGCACAGAGAGCAGTGTTATCCCCTTGTAGTTGCCGCAATCCAGGCAATCACCCTTTCTCTTCCGGATAGAGACACCATGTCCTGTTTTTCAGTTAGTTGTGATGATGCCAACATCTCCCAAATGGAAGCAAAGATTGCCTACGATGCAAAAAGGACAGCCTTACCACTAGCCTGGAGAAGTTCACCCCAGATACCACAGATCCCTACAGCTTTACCTACTCTCAGCTGGTTCATC
This sequence comes from Polypterus senegalus, assembly GCF_016835505.1. NCBI lineage: Eukaryota > Metazoa > Chordata > Cladistia > Polypteriformes > Polypteridae > Polypterus > Polypterus senegalus. Next base: position 208,567,372 of record NC_053157.1, read on the forward strand.
ATTTATGCAATATCTGTGAGATTGGGTGGTTCACAGTTAATTGGAGGATCAGTCTCAAGATCTGTGCAACCAGAGATGTCCAAAGTCCTCGCTTTAAAAAGCTGCTCAAAGTAGCCAGCCCAGTTGGTCAAAATTGCAGTGTCATCCATAAGGACCATTCCATCACCAGCCCTGACTACAACTCTCCAAGGAACAGATTCAGCTGGGCGTAATGCTTTGCTTCCACTGTAAGGAGGACGTAGGTCACTACACCAAAGATAGTGTGTCACTTGCTCACAGATTCCTCTAACAAACGCCTCCTTATCTGCCCTCAGAACCCTCGTAGCCGTCCTTCTCAGTTCCCGATACAGACTGTAGTTGCTATCAAGCCATTCCCTGTGAAATGAAATGCCTTGTTCTGGGAACACTGGCAGCACCAGCACAACCCTGAGCAACCTTCAGGGTCTTGTCACGGATGGTCTCCCATATTAGGATCAGCAGTTGCACCCATGTCTGCATGTTCCTCACACAAACTGTGTGCAGACTTATTAGAAACAGCCTGATTTTGAAGTCTGGCCAGGTCTAGCCTCATTCTCCCAGTAGGTGCTAGCCCTACTGGACCTAAGCTGGTACTTTAGAGTAGCAACAAGAAGTCTGTGGTCAGAATTCACAATCTGAGCACTTCTGTCGACCCTGCAGTTCTGTAGTAGCCTCCAGCATCTGCCCATGATGATGTGATCAATCTTCTTCACCACACCACCGTTATTGGAGTACCAAGTCCAATGATGCGGCTCAGGATGCTTCAGCCAGAATCCAGCAATCCACAGTCCCTGGCCATTTGCAAATGTCAAGGAACAAGAAACCACTTTCGCCACACTCACCAGACCCATGAGGAGTGACGCAGTCCTCATAGCCAGCTCTGTCAGTGCCGTTGGTCGCATTAAAGTTACCCATGACCAGAGGAGTGTCACCTTGCAGGCACCCATCAATCACTGAGCGAAGTTGCAAATAAAATGTTTCCCTCCCTCACTAGAACTTTGCCACTTGACTCACTCACCATGGGTGAAGATAAACTGAGACAACAGACAATGCCCCAAAAGAGTTTGTTAATCCGAGTCTCATAATATGCTTGTTGAAAGGAGTGATGTCGAACACCATTAGAAGGAGCTTATCCGCCACAGCAACCACTACTCCCGTAGTGTGACAGTCATCAGAACAACCAGACAAATAAAAGATTTACCCACCTAAAGAGATCTGGCCAGTCCCACCTAATAGAGTGCTGCCAATAAAATGTGGAGTTTAAGAATCTCCTCTGATAGTGGAGGAAGATGATCATAATGCTGGAGAGACAAGACCTTCAACGTGCCTACCCAAATGGGTCACTTCAAATTTGGACCAGATTGCTACAATGCAGCAGGAGATGCCTCAGCACCACACTAGTTCCCATCCGCAACAGGCCTGACCCCATTGGCTCTCTGACGGTTTTGACTCTGTTGGGGATTAGGCTCCCAAGGGCTTTCCCCCGATCCCCTTTATTATGCAAGCCGCCTTCCTATGGGCAGCTGCAGCAGAGCTACTCCTGCCGAGAGCAGAAAAGAGTCCTGTTTACTGTTTCAGAGCTGCATGAAGTTTTTATGGTGGTGGAGTGCCAATCTTGCCACCAGCCCCCAGGATTTCTCTGCAGATTGGAGGATCGCATGCAGGGCCAGATGTAGTTTAATGTCATACCCAAGACACAGTAGTAAGCTAAGCTCTTCAAAAGTCATTCTGTGTTTATATACCTTCATAAGTTTTTATTTACTTCTTTGCCATTGCTTTGAAAATTGTATTCAGTTCAATGCATTTGGTTTTCTGCATGCGTGAGCCCACACACTTTTAACTGCAGCCTTTCACTTCATTTAATTAATGGAAACTTTGCTTGGCTTTGCCTTGTTGAGCAACAGTGCTAACTTATTCAAATTATATGGTTCTGTTTTTCACCACACTAGACAACTTCAGACATATTCATGATGTTCTACAATTTTACTTCATTATTTGCTTTAAAACGTGACCCACAACATTTGACATGAACACGTGAACAGGAAAGGAATAGTCACTTCACAAAAAGTAGTTCCATGAATATGTGATAAAATGTACTACTTCCAGTTTACATTATTGTCATAAACATATCTCAAAAATGGATGGCAGATTTTCTGACATCGAAAACTTTGCCGTTTCAAAGTGGATGTAGTTAATACATTTTAAGACTTTTGCTTTTACATTTGTGGCAATGTCCCGTAGACCTCATTTTAAACCTCGGGATTAGATATGTATTTTATTTTCAGCAGTACAGTTTCTTTCAGCAGATTATTTTTCATATTTTGAAGTCCACTGACCTGTGTACCAGCCGATGCCAAAAACAAATGTAAATAAACATTGTTGATTTGCTCATTATGCATTAAAATACAAACCACTGTTATATTTCAAACATTATGGTGAAATGGGGGGACCATGTGTAAAAAGTGTTGTAATTTCTACATGGTGTGACTGAAATGTATGTAAATAACATTAAATTATAGTCTGCAATGTGCACTTTAATCACATCTGAATAGTTTGGTTTGCAATTCTAAACTGTGGAGCAGAAGGATAAATCAAGGAAAGATGCGTCTTTACCCCATACATTATGGAGGACACTGCATCTCTCCCTCTCTCTCTGTATATTTGTGTGTGTGTGTGTGTGTATGTATGTGTGTGTTACAGTATTTGTTCTAATGATTGTTTTCCATATCCTCTGATTCACTGTAATTCATCTTTCCAGATGTATTTAACCCTGTCAGCAATTCAAAATACTTAAGTATCTCAGTCGAGGTTTGGGGCTTTGGTCAAAAGGTTAAGATTGAGGTAAAGAAGGATGTTCTATTAATAGCAGTAATTGGTTACTAATTAACACTAGAATCCCTGAAGCCTACAAAAAAAGACATAATGCCAGGCCAACTTAAGTTCCTTTGCACCTCTTCATCGGTGTCTTTGTTTTGCAAATGTGTCAATCAGCACAAGCAGCAAGCAGCCTGCTATCCCATCTCCCACCGACATAGCTGAAGTTCTCCAGGCTCAAGTCTGTTTATATGGGTGTAAGATGCCTGGAGTTGTATAGGGTAAAAAATATATTGTTATTTGGAATACATGCATTTCATGTGTGTTTCATGTTTACAACAATCTGGGTAAATGTTGGATGATAGGAAATACGAGGCAAGAAATGCTGAACACATAACTAAAACAGAAACTTTTTCCACGTTATAGTAATAATGCTGATTGACACATTTGCAAAACAAAGACGCTGATGAAGAGTTGTAAAGGAATTTAAGGCGGCCCATCATTCTGATTTTTTTCGAAGGCTTCAGAGAGTGTTAAAGTGGGTGGAATGAAAACCTGGAGCCACTGTGGCCCTCTAGAGTCTATGTTTACTGGCTTACTTTTAGTTTGATGTGTACTGAAATAACAACACTATTAGTTTTGGCAGTTTACATTTTTATGTGCTATTTGGTCATTTAGCTGATACATTTTGTGTGAATTCTTGTTTTGTTCTACAGTTTCTACTATGATAGATTGCAAAATAATCAATCAGTAAGCTCCTGCATAAACTGTTAAAAATCTTACCAACTTTATTTCAAGGAACTTGTACTTATCTGACACTTTATTAGGTACACCTGTCAAGTAGAAAGTTGGATAAACTATTTTTCCTCTGGAAAAACTTGAATTTTGACATATCCATCTGGAAACTCAGATGTTTTATTTATCACAAGCTGATATGTAGCCTTATCAACCTGTTCCTTGCCGACAGGACTGGATCCGTGTTATAGGCTGCTGCAAACAGTGTGCATAAATATCTGATGTGTTTTGGTTTCAGAGATACTCTTCTTCACAACACTGTTGTAAAGAATTGATATTTGAGCATGTGTCAACTTTCTAATAGCTTGAAGTACTAGGGTGTTGTACCGTGTTAGCCATTATGAATGTAGAGAAAAGCCAAGCAAAATGACACCTTTTATTGGCTAACTAAAAGGATTACAATATGCAAGCTTGCCTGAAGAAGGGGCCTGAGTTGCCTTGAAAGCTTGCATATTGTAATTCTTTTAGTTAGCCAATAAAAGGTGTCATTTTGCTTGATAGCTTGAATAAATCTTTCCATTTTCCTCTGTTGTCTCATTCTCTGTAAAGTCGACTGTAGTTCAGAAAAACTTGAAGAGGGTATCCATTTCTGTGATGCTGGAACCACTAAATTAATACCACTGGTCTAATTCAATATAATTTCTGCTTAGACCACGGCTAGAGACCTTGTGTGTATCTCCATGTTAAACGCAGCAGATTCAGAAAATATTCAGACCCATTCACTTTTTTTCACATTTTTCTCTGTTGCAGCCTTATGCTAAAATTGTTTAAACAAATGTTACCTACACACAGCAACACTTAATACCCCAGAGTGACTAAATAAAAAAAAAAAAAAAGGATTTTAAATTTTTTTGCAAATTTATTTGAAAAGAAAATGAAAAATATAGTGATACAAGAATTCAGACCTTGACACTTGAAAATGGACTCTGGTGCATCCTATTCTGTTGATCATCATTGAGATCTTACTACACCTTGTTTGGAGTTAATCGGTGGTCTGATAAATTGATTGGACATGATTAGGAAAGGTTTGTACCTATCTACAGAAAATTCCACAGTTGATAATATGTATCAAAGCAAAAACCAAGCCATGAGGTCAAAGGAATTGGTTGCAGAGCTTAGAGATAGGATTGTGACAGGGCACATATCTGGAGGTTCCTAAAACACAGCTGCCTTCATAATTCTTAAATGAATGAAGTGTGAAACATTCACAACTCTTTTTAAATCTGGCCACCTGGCCAAACTAAGCAGTTGTAGGAGAAAGATCATGGTAAAAGAGGTATCCAAGAACCTAGTGGTTACTTTAGCTAAATAACCTGTGTGCAGATGAGAGGACATTCCAGAACTACAACCATCTTTGCAGCACTCAATTGATTCTGGCTTTGTGATAAAGTGGCCGTACAAAATCATCTCCTCTGTAAAAGACAAAAAACCAGGGCTGTGGAATCGGAGTCGAGGAGTCGGAGACAATTTTGGGTAGTCGGAGTCGGCAAAAAGTTAACCGACTCCGGCTCCCACTAAATTTAAATGGGAATTAAAAAAGTAAATTGAAATGTCCCAATTCACAAATAGTCATAATGAACTACTTCTCTGCTGTAAGAATAAAGCCCAATGCATGCAGTGCATAATGTTACCACAAAACAAACATGTCAAGTAACCATGAAGCATGCTTTTCATTGACTGTATGCATCACTATATGGGATGTAATGCACGGGTAAGGTCGGGCACCGCTTTCCATTGTGTCGTGTTCCACTGTTACAGGGAACTGTGAACCTAGCCTAAAGCCCCCCATACATTTACAGATGCACTGACGATTTTTCGGCCGTTCAACAAGTCATCACGCGTCAAACGCCTGAAAAATCATCTGGTGTGTTCTCAGCTCCGTCGGCTCCCCTTTGCTATGCACTAGTGAAGGGGGCCGAAGGAGCCGAGAACACAGATCTCCCTACCTGTCTCCAGCAGAGGCTCGTTCTGCTGATCAGCTGGCCGGTGAGTGACACAATGCACTAAACTTCCGGCTGGCTGACAGAGGAGACAGCCACTGCAGCAATCGGAGGCATCACATTACTTTGGATGGGGCGGTGGTCGAGATTTTCGGCAAGCTGGATCTGCCCATCCATCTGGACACCCGCAATCTGCGGCCGCCAATCATTTGTCGCGATTGTACACGCACATCGGTCGGTGGCAAAATCGGCCACGGATCGCTGCGTATTTGGGGGCCTTAACTCTCGCTGATAATTAGGTAAATGTTTTTTGCAGGACTAGAGACACTTGTATAGGTGAAGGGAATAAACTTAAACTTTAAACCTGGCTATGGGATTCAAACATGATTCATGATTTCCCTTGAAGTGCCCCTCCCCCCTGCCTCCTCCTTCAGCCTTCCACTGCCCTATCTTCACAAGATAAGAACACTAAGGAAAAAGCAGCAGCTTCTGCCTCTCTCTGCTATAAGAGCTTAGAAGAACTTGGTGGAACAGCTTTGTGCATTTGCATTCAACTGTAAGTGTTCATATTTATTTTAAAACTGCATGGCTCCTTGTCTGTATGAGGGAAGGTGCTGTGCACGTGTCTGGACAAAACAACTTGGCTGCTTGTCTGTAAAAGGAAAGGCTGTGTGCACATATGTCTGGATAAAACTGCATGGCTCCTTGTCTGTATGAGGTAAGGCTGTGTACACGTGTCTGGACAAAACTGCATGGCTCCTTGTCTGTATGAGGGAAGGCTGTGTGCACATGTGTCTGGATAAAACTACATGGCTGCTATCTGTAGGTTAGTTAGTGTGCAAGAATGTATAAAAGTTAGTGCAGATTGTTTATATGCTTCTGATTACTAGTATGTGCATAGGACAAATCGTATGTAGGTTTAATGCTGGGCTAGATAGCTTATTTGTATGTATAAAGCCATGTTGTATGTATGTTTGCTTAGAACAAGACTTTTTATATTTAAAATTGAAGCATATGCCAGTTAGTATAAAATATTTTATATTTTAGTGAAGGAGGCATCCTATTAAGAATGGCAAAAAGACTGTTAACAACGACAAACACAACAAAGTCTGCTGTTTATGAGCACTTTGCATTATCAAGTGATGAGAAACATTATGTGTGCCAATGTATTCAAAATGATGGTGATGGTGAAAAACAATGTGATGCAAAAATTAGCAGTTTCAGTGGGCCTGATAAAAATGCACCTACAAGAGCATCAAATTTGAAAAGACACTTACAGCATTTTCATCCCAAAGTATTAGAAGCTGTGAATGAGAAAGATAGCAATGAAAACATTGCATCTAGTTCTGTGCCAAAAAACGTTCAGAAATCTACTGGAACCCAATCACAAATAAGAAAATTCTTCATATCTGACAAAGTTACCATAACAATGACACCAGAAAAATTCAAAACCCACATTATTGAAATGGTAGTAGAGAATAGTCTACCACTATCCTTCTTTTCTCAGCCAGCCTTTTTAGGCCTAAATGGAGAAATGGCTAAAAAACTTAGTGTTTCTCTGGAAAGAGAAAATATAAGGAAACTTATAATTGAGGAGGCCAAACGTAAAAAGGAAGAACTACGGAAAGTTCTGAAAGGACGTTTTCTCTTCATTAAAATGGATGCATGCACACGTCACAGGGTCAATTATTTTGGTATTAATGTGAGATTTGTGGATGAAAATAACAAAACAATAACACAGACCTTGAGATTAAAAGACACCCAGGCACATCACTCAAGTGACTATCTTCAGAAGTTAGTGGAGGGTTTTCTAGAAGATTTTGAAATTAAAAAGGAACAGATTCTTTTTTTTGTGACAGATAATGCTTCTAATATGTTGAGCACAATTGAGAAGATGAACAAAGATGAAGAAAGTGGCACAGAGTTATTAGAGTTAGAGGAAGACTGCTCCGAAAGTATTGGAAAAAATGAAGAGAATACTGACATTGTGGATAACATTGTTGAAGAAGCAATGAATTGAAGCTTGCTACTATTCACCATATGAGATGTGCTGTTCATACTCTGCAGCTTGCTATAAGGGATGGACTAAAAGATCGCCATGCAGCTACATTGATTGGGAAATTAAGGCAAGTAGCTATTTCAGCCAAGGCACCAAAAACGGATACAATTTTGAAGAGACGTGCAGGAAAAGGAGCCATTTTGGATCAGACAACACGCTGGGGAAGCACTTATTTGATGGTGAAGCGTTTGCTTGAACTTAAAGACTTCCTAGAAGAATTAAATAATGAGAATGTTGCTTTAACTGAAAGCCAGTGGGCACAAATAAAAGAGCTGGAAAACCTTCTTTGCACCCCTTTACCGTCACCAAGAGGTTGCAATGTGACGATCTAACCCCCGGTAAATTCTTCTTGGAATGGAAGAGCCTGATGTATCGCCTGAACAAAAGTGGAGGGTTAATAGCTGATGGCATTGCATCTTCAATGATGAAAAGAGAGAGTCTTTTGCTGGACAATGAAATCTTGTTAGTAGCTATTTATGTCGACCCAATGAGCCGAATTTTGTTGAACAGTGACCAGACTGCTACAGCGAAAAAGGCACTCTACGATTTAGCAGTTCGCATGAGGGGATTACTACCTGAAATACCTCCACAGGAGGAAGTTCAAAGCACTAGTGGTAACTCAGGATCATCCTCTTCAAATGAAGAGTTAGACTTTGATTCCTTCTTGGACAAAATGGAAGGAAAAGGAAAGCGATGTCGCATAAGCAATAAAGAACCAGTCAATGTCCAAATAAAGAAATTCCGGCAGGAGTTTTTTAAAGAACTAAAGGAAGTTGAAAAGTATGATCGCTCATCAAAACTTAGTGTTGAAGAAGCCATCCTTGTGTATCCAGAGGTCATTGGTGATGTGGCTAGAATTGTAACGGCAATGCCACCCACCCAAGTCAGTGTTGAAAGATTATTTTCAGCTCTGAAAATAATCAAATCAGATTTAAGAGCCTCTATGAAAGAGGATCTGGCTGAAGCAATTCTGTTTCTTAGAACTCTACACTGATTTTAGATTGCATTTAAAGGGAACCCGAGGTCAGAGGAATATGGAGGCTGCCATATTTATTTCCTTTCCTTTAACTATAACTGTATTCCAAGTTTAATATAGGTTTTCCAGATACTGTTTTTAGTTCATATAGTTAAGCTTTTTTTTTTGTTTTAAAAGTTAAAACTACCAAAGAATGTGGTTTATATTTTTGAACCAATACATTTCCTGTTCCTGATTTTTATGCCTGCTATTACTATCCAGACACTTGTTAAAAAAAAAAATAAACAAAACCTTGTTTTCATTGTGTTTGTCTTTAATCTGGCATTATAGTAGAGTGTTGGCTTCCTAGCCAGTAGTTCTGTGGTGAAATGACATGTATGTTGCCTTCCTTTCCTTCAATGGATGTAGAAAATACATTAGCATAGTATATACATACAGAGGAGTCAGAGTCTGAAGATTTAGAAACTGAGGAGTCGGAGTCGGAGCATTTATCTACCGACTTCACAGCCTTGCAAAAACGCTTAGAGATTTCAAAAAGGTACCTAATGAGTTCTTGGACTGTAAGAAACATGATTCTCTTGTCTGATGAAACCAAGATTAGCATCATGTTTTGAGGAAACGCCACAACTAGATAGATAGATAGATAGATAGATACTTTATAACTACGCAGGACCATTCAAGTGGTTAAGCATAGTGATGGCAATATCATGGTGTGGAGTTGTTTTTCAGTGGTAGGGTCTGAGACACTAGACATGGTTGAGGGAAAGCTGAGTGGAGCAAATTACAGCAATATCATTAATAAAAAATGCTCTAGAGATGCTCTAGACCTAAGAATGGGCCAAAGGGTTTACCTTCCAACAAGACGGTGACACTAAGGATAAATCAAAGACAGAAAATCCTAAAAGCTTCAAAGCTTGTTGTGTCATACCCAATAAGATTCCCGGCTGTAATCATTACCAAAGTTTCTTCAGCCTGAGTAAAGGGCCTAAATACTTGTGTCAATGTGATATTTCTGTTTTTATTTTTAATTTTCAGAAATGTCTAAAATCCTGTTTCACTTTGTCATTATGGGGTATTGCATGTTGGTTTGTGTGAGGGAAATAATGAAATGATTTTAGCATAAGGCTGCAATATAGCAAAATGTAAAACAACTGAAGGGGTCCAAACTGTCTGAATTCATGGAGGTTTTTGGGTTACAAAAATTCCCACATTTGTGTAAAAATAACTATTATACTTTCAGCAATTCCAATTTTGTCATTTTCAGAATTCTCCCCTTCAGATACAAAGTCCTAGTGCTTCTTCCATTTTTTTTCTCTGTATTTCTTCAGTGGTAGCAAATTGTCTTCCCTTTAGTCTCAATTTTAATTTCAGGGAACAAGAGCATATTCGGGGGTGCAAAGCAACAACCACATTGCATTGTTAGTCAAAGAGTTTTTTAACAAAAACAATGTGTGCATGGGCACTGTCATGGTAAAAAGTGCAGTTTTGCATGTGTTACTGCTCTTGACATGTTCTTCTGACGCTTTTCCGAGAATGCCTTAGCATTTCAGTTTAATATTGCTGATCAAGAGTCTCTCTCTGTTCACAAGGAACTAACTGTACTAACCGGTCCGTCAGTGTCAAAAAATGTGATCATTGTTGTCTTGATTTTCAGTATGACCGGATATTCCTTTTTCAGTTTGGAGGAAAAAATTAAAACATTTCTGAAGTCACACACACAAACAAAGTGCTTCATCAGCAGTAATTGATTTCTCATTAAGAAATTGGGTTAGAATAAAAACCTTTAGCTACATAAGCATTACAGGACCAACTTTACTCACTCCTGCACTAGATAATACAGTTGTAGTACCGTATGGTTTGTTTCCTTACATTACATTTTTATAGCCTTCAGAATGCTTACTGGAAATATGTGTTCATTTTCTAGGGAGAACTACCTTTTTGTTTGTTCCTGTCCAAAGTGCGTCTCGCAAGCAGATGATGCAGATGTGACATCAGAGGAAGATGAGGAAGGTGATGGAGATGCAGAAACAGAGGGTGATGATCTAGAAGATGAGATGACAGATGTGTAATAGCAGCATAATAGCATGTCATGACTTATGTAGCTAAGATGCAAACTTCATAAAAATAGCAATTTTACTGGATATGTTCATTGTGTTTCATATTCCTGGTTGTATACACGATAAGAAGCCTATCCCTCAACACCCAGACAGCAGTAGTTGTCTTCATTTGTACTTCTGAACTTTATAAAAAAAAAAAAAAAAAAAAAAGTTCACCTTGGCTCCATATCTTGGGTATTGTACATATACATGATTATTTTGTATTGTTAATTTACAAAAGTTTAGTCCCAGTGTCCTTATATGTAGTGCCATATAGTATGTCTTAAAATATCAGGTTTCCTCAGATCTGATTCTAGAAAGTAAGATTGTTTCTTTAGAAGACAAATTGCTAATCACAATATTTACACTTAACTTACGCAATAGATTTTCTCCAAGCAAAAGTATTATTAAAACAGTAAGGAGGTAATAGTTGGTGTGAATCCAGTCTGTGGAATACTGTGATGTATTGTCCAGTCCTATTTACTATGTGCCTTTGTTCCTCAGCATATCATCCTGGTTTGGATAATTTTGAAAAGTCTGGTAAGAAGGTAGGGTATCCTTTAGTCGTCTTAGTTCACATTACATTGAATTGTCCGTTTGTTCATTTAGATGATGTTTTTACACAAATCATTTTTATGAATGTTTGCACCATTCTTCAGTTAGACTGGTAATTAAGTGTTTTTGTAGACAGGCCTAGGTTGAAAATTCCAGAGAAGTAGGAACCACAAAAGTGAACTCTTGAGTGTGTGTAGCGACCCTGGGAAAAGAAGTAGCGGAAATGATACAATGATGTGGTATTGTCTCGATGTCTGTGTATCTGAAATAGTGGAGAGGTGATTTATTACAATGGAACCTAGTCAGAACTATGCAAGTAGAATTTTAAACCTGTGGCATGTTTTTATACTTTTTGTAGGAAAGCTGTTGCTGTTGCGTCAGAAGAAGGGAATGAAGCACCTCTGGTTTAGCTGTAGATGAAAAATCCCTGCTCAGTTAATTTCCAGCACACACAAGTGTGTGGTTATCCATGCTCTAATTTCACTGAGGCAGGCAGCAAAATTAGTTCTGTATGATATGTATCTAGGAGTGATTTTCATATTTCATATATAGCCAGGTAACCTTTGCATATGCATTTGCAACATTAAATGGTCCCTGTAAACCCCTTTGAAAACATGAAAATATGTTGTTTTGTTTCATGAAATAGATCCCAATAATGTATGTATCATGTCAGTGTCAAAAGTGTTCAACATTATGATGTTTAAGAAAGAGCAGTGGATAAAGTTATGATGGCACGGAAGCCTGAGAGAAAGCCATCATTAACCAAATGCAATATGGGACCAAATATTAAGTCTGTACATTGATTACATAAGCAAAGAAAAACATAATGATCTTTATATCATTTGACTGGAAATGTCAATTTAAGACCATAGCAGGCAGTGTCATTGATAACTTGTCAGAGAGATACACTATGCAGTGCATAACTCAATTATTATACTGTACATAAAAATGTATGCCTGTGGGTAAAGTAGTGCAAATACAGTAATCCCTCCTCGATCGTGGGGATTGCGTTCCAGAACCTCCCGCGATAGGTGAAAATCCGCGAAGTAGAAACCATATGTTTGTATGGTTATTTTTATATATTTTAAGCCCTTATAAACTCTCCCACACTGTTAACATTATTAGAGCCCTCTAGACATGAAATAACACCCTTTAGTCAAAAGTTTAAACTGTGCTCCATGACAAGAGAGAGATGACAGTTCTTTCTCACAACTAAAAGAATGGAAACATATCTTCTCTTCAAAGGAGCGCCGTCAGGAGCAGAGAATGTCAGAGAGAGAGAGCGTGACAGAAAAGCAAACAATCAAAAAATCAATACATGCTGTTGGGCTTTTAAGTATGCGCACCGCGATAAAGCAGCCGCAAAGAAGGGAGCAATGTGAAGGTAGTCTTTTAGAATTTTTTAGAGTAGCGTCCGTATCTTCTAGGCAAACAGCCCCTCTGCTCACACCCCCTCCGTCAGGTGCAGAAAATGTCAGAGAGGGTGAGATAGACCGAAAAGCAAACGATCAAGCACCGCTCGGGAAGCACATCGTATATCATTGAGGAGTTTTATTTAATACGTAATACATGCTCTGATTGGGTAGCTTCTAAGCCATCCGCCAATAGCGTCCCTTGTATGAAATCAACTGGGCAAACAAATTGAGGAAGCATGTACTTTAAATTAAAAGACCCATTGTCCGCAGAAATCCGCGAACCAGCGAAAAATCTGTGATATATATTTAGATATGCTTACATTTAAAATCTGCGATGGAGTGAAGCCGTGAAAGACGAAGCGCGATATAGTGAGGGATCACTGTAATTCATGCTGTTTGAAAAAAAAAAATCATCTGATCAGATGAATCATCTTGCATCTAGTTCTTCACAAACCTATGACTCTTCCCAAGTGAAATTTGCTTCCCACAGGGAAGTGTTCTGGCATTTTCCTGTCTTGGTTTTGGTCTGCTAATATCCTTCCTTATAGGAGAGTAAATTTTCTTTTTTGTTATTTTTTGATTTCTTTTGTTTTCAATCTGGTGCTGCATCAGTCATTGAGAAGGCGTTTTTTGCACTTTGGCAGGAGAAACATTGAGAAAAATCCCTTTTTCCCCTCAAGCTTTCTAAAAATGGGTTGGTTAAGTTTTTTTTTTAATTTGTCATGTACTGGTTTATTACAGCAAAACAGTATTATCTTAAAGTTACAAATAATATTACTAGAACCATGTAATTTGACATCTTATCTCTGCTGGACCTGGGGTGCACTGGAGCACCACAACAGTGATTTGTTTAACTTTGGGAGCTTGGAATTGGTCTGCTTTGTAAACGTATACTACAAACCTCTGGACACTTCTACAGCAACTAAAGAATGTAACAGGAGCACAAAGAGCACTTCAGCTAACTGCTGCATTCTTCTCTTCAGCATCAGTTGAGTGGTGGAGGTGTGGTTATGTTGTCACTTTTGTGGCATTATAAGTAAAACAATGTTTCCACAGTGGTTTTCCCAGCATTGAACATTGAGGTCTGTTTGTGGAGCTAACACTTGAGAGACTGCAAATTCTATGTTATGTGCTTTCAGTCGTGCTGAAGCTCATGTCTCTCCAGATTTGTTAATGGTGTGAATATAGGCAGGTGATTATTTGTCACTTTTACATTCCATGTCCCTGAGTGTATACTACAGGGTATAATACACTTTTCCTCTTAATTGCAAGCTCATCAAGACTTGGACACATTAAAGTTTCCAAGGTATGGCTCAGGGGTTCTTTGCCATGTTCAGTGCTTGCAAATTATCCGGTGGGGGATGTCAACTAACTCGTTGTATGTCATTTCACAGAAGGATTGGTTCGAGGTCTAACAACAGGCAAATGACCTGGGAATGTTCTTGGAACCCTCTTCTAGTATTGTTACATAGACCCTTAGTCTGCTGAAATAGAACACTGATACCATGAACAGATCTACCTTATTGGTCGTTACTTTTAGATATTCTGTTACATTTAAAATTGATTCTACTTATTTGATAAGACATGTTTCATTAATTTTAAAAACCTCAACATTATAATGTCACTGTGGGATTTCATCATTGACACCTGACATGAATATTAATATTTTTACAAGTTGAAAATATATTAAATAGTTGCAAATTATATGTTCTCAAATTTCATGCTGAAAAGTTAATTCCTGATCTGACTCACCAAGAGCACCACGTGTTCCAATGATTTCCCTCTAGCAAACACCTTTGTGCAGCAAAAGCTGCAGCAACACATTACTTATACTGTACATGTACAATTATTCTGACTAACCAGGTGTGGGATTCCAGTCAATAAACCTGCATAACATGGACTTTTTTCCCTTTTCATACAGTACTTTATTATAGTTTTTCTATTTTATCTGTTTAAATTTTGTGCTGCCCTTGTATACTGCATCATATTTTATCTTTTTGTGTTTTGAGTTGTTGCATCAATACAACAAGAGAAATTCCTAGTATACTTTTGATCTGATTCTAAAAGCTTTATTAATCCCAAAGAGAAGTTCACTTGCTTCACCTTGTACTAACATAATGTTAAAATCATACAGTAAAAAAGTATGTAATATTTTAACCAAATATTTATGTTAGCTTCCATTACTTAAAAACAACAGGCCATTTGGCCTAATTAGGCACATTATTTTCCAATGCCATAACATTACTACAATATTACTAGTATGAAATTTGATGACGCCCAAAATACCACTTCCAACTACCCTACTTCATAACTTGTTCCATGCATCAGTAGTTCTCTGCATAAGTGCCTTACAAAATCATTCAGTCCTCTTGAAAATCATCACCATTCTTTGAATTTCAGAAGAAACATGCATATATTCTTCCAGTCATTATTTTTGACCAACTAATTCTTCAAACAGTTCATTTTTAAAGTCAAAGTAAATAATTTGCCAAAAGTATAATTCTAAAAAAATTTAAACTGAAAAACACTGCATGTCATTATTTAGGGTAGACTTCTTTTGCTGCAACAATGGCCTTGTGTCTTTTGGTGTAAGTTTGAAACAGTTCAGGAGTGATTTTTGCCTCATTCTTCCGGTAGAGTTTCTGCAGATTGTTCAGGTTGGTTTTCAAAGTGTACCACAGATTCTTATTGGGGTTGAGATTAGTACTTTGATTATGCTGTTGTATGAGTTTATTTTTTTGTTTTACAGTCACTCCAGTGTTGTCTAGCGGGAAGGTGGAAATCTTCCAAACCTCCTGTTTCTTAGCCAGTTGGAATAAGTTCTCTTCCACTATTTTCCTGTTAGTTAGTTCCATCCATCTTCCTTCAGTCTTAAAAAGATTCACAATTTAAGATAAAAATCATCCCCACAGCATTATCCTACTACCACCATACTTCACTGTCAGGATTGTATTTTTTTCAGGTGTAGGCAGTGTAGGGTCTGCACCAACACAATCTTTTGAATTTTGGCTGATAAATTCTATCTTGGTTTCATCTTGCTGTTTGACCAGTCATTTTCCCAGATCCTACCTTGTTCTTTCTGATGCATTGTGGTAAACTCCTGACGTATGTTTTTATGGATGTTCATGAATACTGCCTTCTATTTTACCTCCATCCCAAATAGTCCACTGTTATGGAGAGCTCTTGATATTGTGGAGAACTGCACATATACCTCAGTTTCAGCGGTACTGCCTACAGCCTCTGTTTCGGATTAGCACAAATATATCACTCCTGCAAGCAAACTATGATTCTTAGCGTGATGAGAGAAGTTGCAAAATCAACTGGAATGTTCAAGCAAATTATAGAAAAAAAAATGATCTATATCTGTTAGGTAGTTCTCTTGTTTGCTAGTTAAGCAGAGGTAAGGAACAACCCAAGGCTGGCGCTTGAGTGAGGAGGGCCATGCAGAGAATGTCAGAGAGAGAGAGAAAAGCAAACAATCAAAAATCAATAGGGCTGTTCGGGCTTTTAAGTATGTGAAGTACTGCCGGAAAAAGCAGCTGCAAGGAAGGGAGCAATGTGAAGGTAGTCTTTCAGCATTTTTTAAAGGAGCATCCATATCCTCTAGGCCAGTGTGCAAACAGCCCCTCTGCTCACACACCCTCCGTCAGGAGTAGAGAATGTCAGAGAGAGAGAGAGAGATGGAGAAAAACAAACAATCAAAATCAATATGTGCTGTTCGGGCTTTCAATTATGCGAAGCACCGCACGGGAAGCATATTGTATATCATTGAGGAGTTTTATTTATTATGTAATAGTGCTCTGATTGGGTAGCTTCTCAGTCATCCGCCAAAAGCGTCCCTTGTATGAAATCAACTGGGCAAACTAACTGAGGAAGCATGTACCATAAATTAAAAGACCCATTGTCCTCAGAAATCTAGGAACCAGCGAAAAATCCATAATATATATTTAAATATGCACACATTTAAAATCCGCAATGGAGTGAAGCCGCGAAAGTCAAAGCGCGATATAGCGAGGGATCACTGTATACTGGCACCCTGTCTGGGCATGGTTTCTGTCATGCAGGATCAAGTAGGTTTGAAAGTGTTATGTCTGTATTTAATTAATTAATTATTTAATTTATATAATATATATATATATATATATATATATATATATATATATATAATATAATTTTTTGGTATATAATGTTGCAGATGGAAGTGTTCACAGGCTTAGTATTTTATCCATTCACCTTTTAAACTTAATACATTGTTTTGGTATAGAGTCTGTCCTGATCAAGACAGCAGTCAGGTCTGGAAAATACTTCAATAAATGAATAGTATAGCAGTACATTTATTAATCTTAAAACATCTGTTTATCTGCATAAAATTTACAATAACTGCAATAGACAAATCTAATACTAAGTGAGACAAAGACCTATTTTTCCTTAATTTAACCCTCTGGTCCACAGTTTAAAATTGCAAGTCAAACCATTCAGATGTGATTAAAGTGCACAGTGCAGACTTTAATTTAAGTGTATTTGTATGCAATTCAGTCACACCATGTAGAATTGACAGCCCTTTTTTGACATGTCACATGCCCTGAAATGTAGGGTGAGGGGATAATTGGTGTCACATGTGTTTATGATGAATCAGGTTTTTTTGATTGCTCCATTAGTGTAAATACCTAGGCTGGCTTCTACCTACACATTACATTTGGAGCCTGTAATTGCTGTTCTTTAACATGAGGACAAGGGCTTTGCCGATTGAAAGTTAAAGAAGAAAGTACGAGGCTAAACAACTAGAGTAAAACCATTAGAGACATTGATAAAACATAAGGATTACCTAAATCAACTGTCTAGAATATCATTAAGAAGAGAAAATTCACTGGGGAGCTCAGTAATTGCAAACTGGCTGGTAAGTCAAGGCAGAGGTCCATTGCTGATAACAGAAGAATCCTCACTATGGTAAAGAAAAAGCCCCAAATGTCTAATAATCTGAGTAGTTAAACTCCCCTTTTTTCAGTTGCTACATAAATCTGAATCAGTTTTAAGGTATGCCAACAAAAACACAACTATAAATCAGTGTGAAAGTATGTGCTGGAGGAGTCAACTGAAAAGAAACAACTTTAAAAAGAGTTTTGAAATGATAAATGTTAACACAAAAAAAATAAATACTGGCGTCTTATAAAATAAACATAATCCCTATCTATTATATGAGGCAAGATCAAAAGATTTTGAGTCTGGACTACACAGTAACAGATTTATGACTTGTTATTTCAGAACCATGTCCACCTGAAAACTGCAAAATCAAGTATGATGCTGTCATTAAATGTCTAATGGTAGAGAACAATATTCCTTCAGTGATTCATTCTTCTCTAATCAACATGTGCCAGTTTCATTTAAATTCAATTGCTATACTCAATAGATGTGCTTGCAGAATTCAGGATTTAAAAGTGATAGTGCATTTGATTGAAGGTTTAATAGCAATTGATTATGGGTCTGTTTTCCATTTTTCATGAACAATTAAACTTGTACTACATTTGTGCACATTGACTGTCCAGAAAGTCAACTCCTGTAAAACAGAATCACCTCATCCAAAGTTCTGAGCAGAATTTCAAGCTAATGAATTTGGACCGAGGGAAATTATAGAAGTGGTCCATAACTAGTTATGAAACTCGGATACATCATTATGATATCAGAAAGATGTGGTGATTCTCCAACACCAAGTAAATCTTAGATCCCAGCAAGTGCTACCCAAATCATGCACAATTTCTCATGATGTTTAGTGTGTAGTCTATATTATTTAGATGTACATGCCTCAGAAGGCACACATTACTCTGATGTGCCTTGACATTTGTGACCGTTGATTAGGGGAAAAATACAAAGCAAAGCTGTCAACCATCTTCGTTTTGCTACGTAATAATGTCCTGGCTGTGTTGCAAGAATCATTATGTGAAACTGAAAACATTCCTACATGTGACTATCATCTGTTCCTCATCTTGAGAGCTACTTCTTTGAGATGTGATATTCCAATGATAAAAATGTGAATTCAGCCATAAAAGAATGGTTATACAAGATTAGAGATTGCATTAGAGATCTTTATTGTCACATATACTACAAGTGCATAGTGAAATTCTTGTGTCACACTTGTGGTGATGTGTAAGGAAATTAGAGTAGCAGAAAATAAAGATAGATTTGAAAAAAATTAATGAACTTATAAACTTAAGAATACTTTAGGAGGTGTATTAGTATTCACATGGATTACACTGAAAAGTAAATCCTGCTTGGTTTTGCTGGTGCTCCTGGTAATAGGTCAGGTTCAACATTTTCAGAACACCCCCACACTGACCTTGCTAACTAAAAGCAATGAGTTTTGCACATTCCAAAGTGGTTCTTGGGGGAGACATTGCCATCTGATTGATGGACATTGGGGAAGTGACCTAGAGGATGTTTAATGGTGACTGGCCCATAAGCTGGGTTAGTTTAGGGTCATTATTATTCATCTGGGTCATCGACTTTCAGAACTGAAAGGGAACAGAAAAATATGCTATTCTGCTGGTAACTGCTACCAACTCTCATGTGTCTCACCTCAGTGGTCTCATTCACAAAAACCCATTAAAAAGGCAAAAGAAAAATCAGAGACATTGACAGTTATTTTCCATTTTTGTTAATGACAAACAATCTGCAGCATTTTGCTTGATGTGATAGCAGGAAGACAGGCACTCATGCCCTGCTGTCAATGGAAAAAATTAACTGACATTCTCATCAAACACAGGTGTTTAATTTTAAGAAAACCTAATGCAAGTTTTTGCATTTGCACATATAAACATTTTAGATAGCATTTAAATTTACATGCTGGAGCTGAATACCTTAGGTGATCAAGTTAAAGAAAAATGCATTGTGTTAGCTAGCTTGAACTATAAGAGTTTAAGAATTGATTATTGAAGGCTAGTGTTTTTCCCTCTCTTAATTGGAAGCCTGTGATTTCAAGGCCACCTGCTTCTATTCCTAGCAGCTTAGCCTCTGAGTTGGCAAGTCAAAGATAGTGTGAGACTGCACACCACTGTCTAATGGCACAGCTGCATTTAAGTCTACATGTCAGTTCTTCCTCATGAATCAATATAAATCAAGTTACAGCAAAATTTATTAATACTAGCTAGCTTTAAGCTATGTATAGGTTAATTGTTAAAGACTTGTATTTTTTTCTTTCTTCCAAAGGGTCAGGAAGCACTATGCTTGTCTGTTCAAGGCTGTCCATAGCTTAGCACTTATTAGTGAAGCTGTGCACTTACCAGCACAGCAGCCTATGACTTTAGCCTTAAGGGATGCTGGTGCAACAAGTAATTATTATTTGAGCAGTCTAGTTTTCACCTGTGGGCCCCTCTTATTCCAAGTTAATGGTGAGAATTGATTAATTAACTAAAAACCCACCAATGTTTGACAGCCTAGGATTAGGAATGTGAAAATTAAGGGAGTGGTGGTTGGGTGATACCACCAGATGGAGACTATGTCCTTCAAGTGAAAGTGACTGTTATGAGAAAGTGTAGATTGGGAAGGAGATTGGTATGATGAAGTCTGCAAAACTGGGTGATTGTTATGAGAAATGGTATGTAGCGTGGTAATTGTCATAGAAAACCATGTAAAGCAGGTGTTGAGAAAAAGTGGGAAGCGGGGATGGTTTGTGATAAGAATTGTAATAAATATAAGGCAAGCCCAAAGCAAACAACTCACTTTTGTGAACTGAGATGGCTTTGGTTTGCAGTGGTTTTATATGCTTTACAATAAAGTATATTCTGGCTGCTCATCCAGAGACTCTTTGTGTTTCTTTCTGAGGCAGTTTTCTCCACGACTCTATCTCTATCCATCCATCCATCCATCCATCCATCAAAATGTTAGCTTTTTACATAACCTTAATAAATAATACAACAACCCCATCAAGTGCACACAATGATCTACCAAAACAAGAAAACATCTGACTTTGTTAAAAATAAGTAGAGAAGTTACAATCCAGCATTATAAAGGTATATTGCTGCAGGTCTGAAGGATCCAAAGTAGCTTTTCTTGGCACACTTCTCCCATTATGCAAATCAATATAAATAGCCACTTAAGTTCAGCATTCTGTGAAAAGGCAATGGCAAAAGCATGAGGAAAAAAGAAGCATTTCAACAAATACAAAGAGGAAACAAGGAAAAATGTACTATTTGTTGGTTTAAGCAGTGGTATAAACAACAAACAGACGTTGATTGAGTGATACAGAGTGGAGACACTTGAAAATTCAAGATTAGAACATCGCACAATGCCCGAAATAAAAGTAGTGGTCAGATATCAAAGTCGCAGTGAAAAGGCAAGTCATATCTCACCATCTGAGTGTCATACGGAAGTGTATTAGGGTACAGACAAAATAAAAAAAATAGGGACACAGTGATAAAAAAGGTCAAAATGTTCACTTTAATCCTGTTGTTTATTTTTTCATTAAAGTACAACGTTGTGAACTTAATCTTAAAAATCAATGTTTAATTTAGTAGAGTTTCTCAGATCCCATCGTAACTAAAGTAGCACGTTAAATGCTTCATAATCTATGTCTTTTTCTATGTACTCTATGTGTGTGAATCACTACGTGCTTCTTAAAAGGGCTTTCTTTTATGCCAATAGGACACAGAATCCATTACATTCATGTTATTACATCTCTCTAAACAATTTAAATACTAACATGTATACTTGATATCATTTTTATGATGAAATGAATTAAAGCATGTATTAAACATAGGGGCATGGTGGCGCATTGGTAGCGATGAGCTGGTGCCCTGTCCAGAGATTGTTCCTGCCTCCCACAAGATTTTTATTGTGGCTTGTGTGACCCTCGATGAAATAATTTAATGCAGCAGTACTGTCTCTTTCAAATGTACCAAACCCAAGTTCCTGTCATTCCTTTTCTTTCTACATGTAACCAATTGCCACACAATAAGCTGTTTAATAAATGTCAAGCTATCTGTAAGTTTAGAACGCCGAGTCATTAAAACGTGTAAGGAACATTCAAATATCTTTGTAGTACATTTTTAATTATTCCATCCATTTATCCATTCAGGGTCGCACCAGTCACAGCAAGCATACAGCGCAAGGCAAGAACAATCCCTGGACAGGGCACTATCTGATCTCTACCGCTGCGTCCCGTGCCCACACGTTTATTTATTAACCGTATACATTATTTAAATGAAGTTAAAAATTTATCTGTATAATGTAATATACATACTTTAATGCAATTCTTCTTAAAAATGATATCAAGTGCTCAAAAAAGATGGTGCTTGGGAATCTAAATCGACTTAGAAGGCAGTCGTCACCATCTGTAAATACGCACTCTCTTCTATTCAATTGAATTCCTTTATTGTTATTGTATGGTACAATGAGATTCCATATTCAAATCCTCCATAAACTTATTTTTCTATAAAATGATATAATAATAATAATGCGATAAAAAAACAATGAAAAAATGCACAATATGAAAGCATAAGTACAATATACAAATACATATAGAGCAAATGTTTCATAAAGTGCTCCAGGTTCTGCGATACTAGAACTGTAGTGCAAGTTTACAGTGAGGTCATTGTAATTTTAAATACAAACTTCTGCCGGGATCACTTGATGGACTGATTGAGTGCATTTATAGCTCTTGGGATGAGATGTGAGAATGTGAGTGGCTTTACGCCAAGTTTGATTTTTATACATCGCGATGTTAGCGTGGAAATGGGTATACACAACATTTTTGTACGTATGCACCATTTATACATGAGGCTCCTGGTGTTAGTTGTTGGTTGTGGAGGACCTACAGGTGCCGGTCATAAAATTAGAATATCTTCAAAAAGTGAAACTTGTATATTAGATTCATTCATTACACACAGACTGATGTATTTCAAATGTTTATTTCTTTTAATTTTGATGTTTATAACTGACAACTAATGAAAGTCCCAAATTCAGTATCTCGGAAAATTTGAATATAAATTAAGACCAATGCAAAAAAAGGATTTTTAGAAATGTTGGCCAACTGAAAGGTATGAACATGAAAAGTATGAGCATGTACAGCACTCAATATTTAGTTGGGGCTCCTTTGGCCTGGATTACTGCAGCAATGCGGCGTGGCATGGAGTCGATCAGTCTGTGGCACTGCTCAGGTGTTATGAGAGCCCATGTTGCTCTGATAGTGGCCTTCAGCTCTTCTGAATTGTTGGGTCTGGCGTATTGCATCTTCCTCTTCACAATACCCCATAGATTTTCTATGGGGTTAAGGTCAGGAGAGTTTGCTGGCCAATCAAGAACAGGGATACTATGGTCCTTAAACCAGGTACTGGTAGTTTTGGCACTGTGTGCAGGTGCCAGGTCCTGTTGGAAAATGAAATGTGCATCTCCATAATATTTGTCAGCAGCAGGAAGCATGAAGTGCTCTAAAACTTCCTGGTAGACGGCTGTGTTGACCTTGGACCTCAGAAAACACAATGGACCAACACCAGCAGATGACATGGCACCCCAAACCATCACTGACTGTGGAAACTTTACACTGGACCTCAAGCAACGTGGATTCTGTGCCTCTCCTCTCTTCCTCCAGACTCTGGGACCTTGATTTCCTAAGGAAATGCAAAATTTACTTTCATCAGAGAACATAACTTTGGACCACACAGCAGCAGTTCAGTCAAGACGCTTCTGACGTTGTCTCTTGTTCAAGAGTGGCTTGACACAAAGAATGTGACAGCTGAAACCCATGTCTTGCATACGTCTGTGCGTGGTGGTTCTTGAAGCACTGACTCCAGCTGCAGTCCACTCTTTGTGAATCTCCCCCACAGTTTTGAATGGGTTTTGTTTCACAATCCTCTCCAGGGTGCGGTTATCCCTATTGCTTGTACACTTTTTCTACCACATCTTGTCCTTTCCTTTGCCTCTCTATTAATGTGCTTGGACACAGAGCTCTGTGAACAGCCAGCCTCTTTAGCAATGACCTTTTGTGTCTTGCCCTCCTTGTGCAAGGTGTCAATGGTCGTCTTTTGGACAACTGTCAAGTCGGCAGTCTTCCCCATGATTGTGTAGCCTACAGAACTAGACTGAGAGACCATTTAAAGGCTTTTGCAGGTGTTTTGAGTTAATTAGCTGATTAGAGTGTGGCACCAGGTGTCTTCAATATTGAACCTTTTCACAATATTCTAATTTTCCGAGATACTGAATTTGGGACTTTCATTAGTTGTCAGTTATAATCATCAAAATTAAAAGAAATAAACATTTGAAATACATCAGTCTGTGTGTAATGAATGAATCTAATATACAAGTTTCACATTTTGAATGGAATTACTGAAATAAATCAACTTTGTCATGATATTCTAATTTTATGACCGGCACCTGTATAGTTAATAGTAATTTGAAGAAAATGACTTGCTACATCATGTAAATCAGTACGCCGCAGTCCATAATATCGAGACTTCCCACCTACAACCATGACTCTGCTGGCAATTGAATCACTGGTATTGGCTACCATTTTGTCATCAGGTTTGGCTACCAGACATGTCAAAAGAGGAAAATATGCAATTTGAAATATACTCATTTAATGTAAATTAATCAATAATTAAGGTTACGCAGAATGTTTACCTGCTTTAAGATTGATGTGTTTGAAAAATTTCCAAAGTTTTTAAATTAGGTTAGATTAGATAAACTTTAATAATCCCACTTTGAAATTCAGATGCACACAGCAGCAAAAACGAAAAACAAGGATAGAGACTCACAGGACAAATAATACAGGCAATCAATAAATCAGTACATAAATAAATACAAATAAATGTATATTGTGCAGATATTTCAAAATGAACTTAAGCAGTACTTTGGGAGGAAGCATTGAATTGCCTGATAGCAATGGGCAGAAAAGACCTTCTTAGAACATTGCTCAAAGAGAGCACCTCCTGGAGGGGATGAAGGGGAGTTTTAATGATGGCATCCAGTTTTTCAACCATCCTCTTTTCCACGACAGTTTCCAGTGTGTCCAGGATTTGCTCAGGCATTGTGCTTCTTTTGAGCTCAAGTTGCTTCCTCTGGAGACTGCAGCGTAAAACACCACACTGACTACTATGAACTGGTAGAACATTTCCAGCTGCTTGCTGCACACATCGAAAGATCTGGGTCTCTTTAGGAAGTACAGTATGCTCTTGCCCTTTCTTGTACAGCACCACAGTGTTGTCAAACCAGTCCAGTTTGCTGTTTGTATGGAAAACCATAAGGTACTTGTAACTTTGCACCAATTCCACGTCCTCCCCCTGAATAGTGACAGGTCTCTGAGACTTCTTGTCATGTCAGAGGTCCACCACCACTTTTTTGACTTGCTGATGTTGATCAGCGTTTGTTGTCCATGCACCACACAACAAATTTGTCCACGATCTTCCTGCACTCTGACTCATCTCCATTACTAAGCAGCCTGAGATGGAAAATTTATCTGAATATTTTTTATTGATGACAAGTGCTGATATTGTGCTGGAAGTCTGTTGTTTAGTGGGTGAACAGGAAGGGAGACAGGACAGTTCCCTGGGATGCTCCAATATTACACACCTCCATTTCTGACACACATTCCTTCAGCCACACACACTTCTGTCTGATGGGCAGGTAGTCCATGATCCAGGAGACTATGGAAGCATCATAATGCAAAACCATGAGCTTTTTCCCCAGTTGATGATGTAGATTGGTGTTAAAGGCACTAAATTAATCAAAGAACATTACCCTGATTCTGGTACTGGGTTTGTCCAAGTGTGAGTAGGCTCTGTGGAGCATGTAGATTTGAGCAGCCTCCTCACCTATATGTGTCTGATAGGCAAACTGCAGAAGATTCAGATGTTTTGAAACAAGGGGTCTTGGCAGTTTTAGGACCAGCCTTTTAAAGGTCATCATGTTGTATGAAATAAGAGCAACTGGCCTGAAGTCCTTAGAATCACTGGAATTTCCTTTCTTTGACACCGGAACTACACAGGCAGAAATGGCTGGCACGTGTTTTCAGTACCCTGCATCTATTAAATGGATGTTTGTCAAATTAAAGAAAAATCTGTTTGGCATGTGCTATTTGAGATATCTCAGTAAAGTATAAACTTTCACAACACATTTCCTTAAACGGTACATATAACCAAATTTCAAAGAAATTAGTTTACTAGGA
The DNA here is from genome assembly GCF_016835505.1 of Polypterus senegalus. Lineage (NCBI taxonomy): Eukaryota > Metazoa > Chordata > Cladistia > Polypteriformes > Polypteridae > Polypterus > Polypterus senegalus. The sequence continues at coordinate 208,593,190 of NC_053157.1, forward strand.
GCTGTTAAGCACCTATTAACTACAGATGTCATGCAAGACAGTTAGAGTGAAATGGAATCTCTTTCAATTTAATGGTTAACCAAAATCATGGATTTCAGAAAGCATGTTGTGTCCTAGTGATTAAGATACTGATTGTTAAAGTTTAGGATTGTTAGTTGAATCCTCTCTATTCTATCGTTGTGGGACCATGAGTGAGTGACTTACGAGTACATAACTGAACTCTGCACTGTATCACTGCAAAAAAACACACAATAAAATCCTTGTGTGAGGAAGTCAACAGTCCAGGAGGACTTTGAAGTAGAGCTGCTGCTCCTGCAGTTTGAAGGGAGACTTTTTTTTTGGTTTAAGGTTTGGTCATCAAGAGTGAATGTCTCCATGTCACCTTTTGCAGGAGTTGTAAAGCACTTGCCCACCATGAGAGGAACCATAAAACACTGGTGGGTTTAGGTTTTTCTGATGGCCTGGGTTCATCTGGGAATTCCCCAAGTTGTTCTGCAGGTGTTTTGGAAAAACAGAAGTCAAAGTGTCTAATTCAGGCTGCAGGAACTGTATCTGTTACGTGTAGACAAGAATTGAATTTGGGCGGAGATGATTATAAATTTCTACACAGAAAAACTGAAAAGGTGAATACATGCAGAACTTTGAAGATACCACTTTTTGTTTCTTTAATAAAATAAACAGGCTAATTGGTATACTGTTTCGTGCAGACACCTTCTTTTTGTGCACTGGTGCCTCACATATTTGGAAATATTCACATTTTCATATGGTAGTTCTACATAAACATCCATTCATTTTTCTGAACTCACTCGTTGAATGGGTGGGGTAACAGACATGATTCCAGTTACTGTAGGTCTGCACCAAGGATCTTCTTTAAGTCCTGACCTCCTTGATCTGGATATGTCGAGTCATGAGATAAAAGACCAATTCCCCTGGTACTTGCTTTTTGAAGATGATATTGTTGTTGTGTAGCACCAGAAAGAAGGAAGTGGAGAGGAAGTTGAAGAATGGTGAAGGGCTTTGGAAGATAGAGAATTGAAGATATGAAGAAAGAAGACAGAACATATGAGGTTTAATAATTGTCATCATTAAAAAGAGTTGGTGCATTTAAATATCTAGGACCAATGGTAGCCCTAGCTGGAAATTAGATGCATAGATAACCCATAGAGTGCAGTGTGGAAGGAACAATTGGAAAAAGATATGAAAAGATTTTGTGATTGAAGAATTAACGTGGAGATGAAAGGTAAGGTTTTTAAGACAGTGCTAACACCAGCAATGAGGCACGGACAGTAAAGGGAGTGCAGGAGAAGAGGTTAGATGTGGCAGAAAATGCATGACTGCTCTCGGAATTATTGGACATCTGGAAACACTGTGCAATAAATAACTCCAGAGACATTGTGTGCCTACCTGGGGTAGCTTGGAGCCCTTACAGAAAAACTAAGGAAAATGTAATGGGTGGGAATTGTTCCACATTTCCTTAGTTAGAAGATAAGTGTGCTAACCATCACACCACCATGACAGCCTGTGTGGTGCTGTTTCTCTGTCAATAGATCAGAGTGTAGTACTTCATTCTACTTACAGACATGGTCAAATTTGTTGGCACCCCTCCACAAGTAAAAAAAAGAACCCATAATTTTCTCTGAAATAACTTGAAACTGACACACGCAGTTGGCACCCATCATTGTTTATTTCATATTCAACAAAAGTTAGACTTGCTTTAGAGATTTGATTCAAAGATAATATTTAACATAATAACAGAAATAAAAATGGCATGGACAAAAATGATGGAACCCCTTAACCTAATATTTTGTTGCACAACCTTTAGAGGCAATCACTGCAAACAAGTGATTCCTGGAGCTTTCAATGAGACTTCTGCACGGCATCTGTCTGCTGTCCTGAGCAAACTGCTCCAGTTATGTCAGGTTTGAAGGGAGCCTTCTCAAGACTGCATGTTTTAGTTCTTTCCTTAGATGTTTGATAAGATTTATATCAGGGTTCCTAGAAGGCCATTTCAGAATAATCCAATGATTTCTTCTTAGCCATTCTTGGATGCTTTAAGCTGTGTGTTTCAGGTCATTATCCTATTGGAGGATCGATGACCAGTGAATGAAACACAACTTTCTTACACTGGGCAGGACATTATGCTCCAGAATTATTTGATAGTCTTGAGATTTCATTGTTTTCTGCACAGACTCAAGGCACCCCATGCCTGACACAGCAAAACACCTCCAACACATTATTTTTTTCATCTGTGGACACAGAGCTGATGTGACTTGCCAAAATGCCTGTAGTTTTGTGTCATCTGTCGAAAGGACATTCTCTCAGAAGCATTGTGACTTGTCAATATGCATTTTAACAAATTCCAGTCTGGCATTTTATGTCTTTCTTTCAACAGTGGAGTCCTTCTGGGTCTTCTTCCATTGAGTCCACTGTCATTCAAAAATGGATCAGACACATGGACCTTGACCTTGGAGTTCAGCTTGTATCTCTTTGGAAGTTGTTCTTGGTTTTTTGTCTACTACTCTCACTATCCTTCTGCCAATGCTGAGGTTGATTTTCCTCTTGAAGCCACATCCAGGTAAGTTGGCTACAATCCCATGGACCTTAAACTTCTTAATAATATTTACAACTGTTGTCACAGGGACATCAAACTGCTTGGAGGTGGTCTTCTAGCCTTTGGCGTTAACCTGCCTACCTATAATTTTCTCTCTGATCTCCTCAGACAACTTTCTCCTTTGCTTTTTCTTGTCCATGTTCAGTGTGATACACATGAGGATACCAAACAGCAGAGTGACTACTTTTCTCCCATTATAGTATTGGAGATATGTGATGCTAATTAAAGAAAACAACTAGTATGGAAAATCATTTTAGTCCAATTATTTATGATCTTTTCGCTGGGTACCAACAAATGTGTCCTGGCCATTTTAGAATATCTTTGTAGAATAAGCATTACAGTACTGGATCTCTTTTCACGCTTGCTTTTCTTTACCTTAGTGAAATATCAAAGGAATGCAACTATACAAGCACATTTTTTATTTAATCACTTTACAGGAGGCATACAGCACTTTTTCAATGACCTGGAAGGGGACCAACAAATGTGTCCAAAACTCTACCTTTATTTACACTTAAGCTCTGTTTCCTTGCTTAGCTTGGTATTATCATCAAACTTCTCTATAAGTTTAAGGTGTGAATCAATATTGTGTTTAGACAAAATACAATCAGTGATCTCAATTTATTATGAGATGTAAGTCAGATAATGGGGTTATAATCACTCACTTCTGCTCAGTTATATGTTAAAAAGCTAACTTGTCGTGAGAATTACGTGACCACCACTTTTTAAGTCTGTGACTTGAAAAATGAAGCATAAAGAAAAAGGTTTTAGAGGTTTTACTCATACAGATATAGAATTAAGGTACAGTATATGTTGGATCTATTTTGTTTAATCCAAGATCTTGTAAATTTTTTCTTTTACTATTAAAAAATATGTTATCTGCCTTCATTGAGCAATGTATTTTATAATAAACTCTTTTTAACATTTAAATACAAAAGCAAAGCTTTACAGCAAAAAAGTGCTATGAAATCATTGTAAGTTTGCCAATAGTAAATGCTGCAGTTTGTGCACATACAGAAGATTGGGTCTGAAATAAATACCAGTTTTCTCACATGTAGTTCCACATATTTCCACAAGGTGTCCCCAGCAAGCTAGATTATCTGGCTTGTACTGTATAAACAATTATACTAAAAGAGAACCTCAATCCTTGCTACAGAAAGAACAGTAAATAAATTTATAACTCAAGTTTAAAGTGTTCTTATTAACTTCAAAAAATTTCTGAAATGTTGCAAGATCATTAGTCAAACACAGAGTCAAGTACGGAGTATGAAGTTTAATAATGTATTTTTTTATTTTATTTTTTTTATTTTTTTTTTATCAGGGGTTAAAAGTCCAGCACAGTAGTGAAACCCTTGAGGTAAACGTGAGGCTGCGCTGGTCTCATGGACATTATTTGAATTGATACAAGTCAAGTAACAGCTTAGCACCATCTAGTGGTAGTTTTCAGCATTTTTCCACTTAAGGAATAGCCAGTGTTTTGTTAATGAAGTCATGAAGCTGAACCTCAGGTATTGATGCGAACGGAAAACTCATCCACGTGGTGCGCCTTCAACTTCAAACGTCTTGGCTTTGCCGGTATGTAGAAATGTTTATTACTCTGTTTTAATTTATATTTGAGAGACTGTCACAAAAAGTTGTGTAGTGGAATATTTTAAGAGAAAACGTTTCTGTAATTAACTGGTTACGGTAGCTTTCATTGTATTTGAAAGAGTACTTGCGAGCATTCAGTGCTGGGACTTGCACTTTGGAAATGTTCTTCTGCTTACTGTGCCACCTCAAAGCCGCAGTGACGACATTCACAACGCAAATAATCATCTTACTCTTAGCTTATATTAAAGAATCTTCCCGCAAACAGGTCCATGGGAAATGAATGCAGTGAAGGTGCGCTTGATGTTGAATATTGATGTCTTCTCCAGATTATGAACTCCAGGAGAGAAGTCAGAAGTGTGGAAGATTTGCAGAATGGCAGCAATTCAAAAGTCCCACCTGGGCTGAGCAGATTAGTAGCAGTTGTGATCCAGTGGCGATGTGGTCTCAACATGGCAGAGTGAAGTAACACATTTTGTAGCTTTAGGATAATATTGGTTTGACACAATAAACCAATTAGGAGTTTTACCTTACATTTTTACTTTTTTTTTTTTTTTAAAGAAGGCTTCGGGTTTGCCAATTGTTTTTAAAGACTGCTTCCTGATCGTTTTAACCTCGTTATTTTAAGAAGATTTTCTATTTATTGATTTTACCTCCAATTTCTAATGGATTATTTATTTATTGAAGAACTTTGGCACTGCACTTTATTTGAACACTGTTTTGTTGACTGTTTTAATAAAAGCACTGTTTCAACTTTTTTACCATCCCCTTGCTTACTTATTGCCTTCACTGACTAGCTCACTTGGTAACATTATCGACGGTGTTGGGTTTGAGGGCTCCCAAACAGCGATGGGAGTGTGGAGCCGAACCCACATCGTCACAGTGCCCCTCTGGCAGTGTCTTAAATTGGTTTGAATCCTACCTGGCAGGGAGAAAATTCTTTGTTAGTTGTGGTAATTATAACTCAAAGACACATGATATCCGATATGGTGTTCCACAAGGCTCTATCCTGGGTCCGCTGTTCTTCTCAATCTACATGCTTTCGTTAGGTCAAATTATCTCAGGGCACAACGTGAGCTACCACAGCTATGCTGATGACACACAGCTGTACTTATCAATAGCACCTGATGACACCGACTCTCTCAATTCACTAACACTACTTACTTACTTACTGGTATTTCTGAATGGATGAATAGTAATTTTCTCAAACTAAATTAAGAGAAAACTGAAATTTTAGTGATTGGTAATAATGGATTCAATGAGGTTTTCAGAAATAAACTTAATGCATTAGGATTAAAAGTTAAGACGGAAGTAAAAAACCCTAGGGGTAACTGTTGACTGTAACCTGAATTTTAAATCGCATATTCATCAGACCACTAGGACAGCATTTTTTCACCTAAGAAACATAGCAAACATTAAACCTCTTATATCATTGAAAGATGCTGAGAAATGAATTCACGCTTTTGTTTTCAGTCGACTAGATTACTGTAACGCACTCCTCTCAGGACTACCCAAAAAAGACATAAATCGTTTGCAACTAGTGCAGAATGCAGCTGCTAGAATCCTAACTGGGAAAAGAAAATCTGAACACATTTCTACAGTTTTAATGTCACTACACTGGTTACTTGTGTCATTCAGGATTGACTTTAAAATTCTGCTTATGGTTTATAAAGCCTTAAATAATCTCGCTCCATCTTATATATCGGAATGTCTGACACGTTATATCCCAAATCGTAACCTTAGATCCTCAAATGAGTGTCTCCTTAGAATTCCAAAAGCTAAACTTAAAAGAAGTGGGGAGGCGGCCTTCTGCTCTTATGCACCGAAAATCTGGAATAGCCTGCCAATAGGAATTTGCCAGGCAAATACAGTAGATCACTTTAAAACACTG
>NC_053157.1:208604275-208681775 GCF_016835505.1 Polypterus senegalus
TCTAATTTTGCTTGCTTTTCAGTGTGCACAAAACCATGCTTTTATCATTTTAAAAATAACGTAACATGATTGTGAATGTAATAGTTTTGTGACCGTTATGAGTGTTGCTGTCATCAAGGATTTGATTATAATTTCTTTCAATCAGGTTCGTATTTGGACAGTTTGCACAAACTCACGCTTTTATCAAGGCTTCCGTCGGGTAGTCTTTTGAAATGAAATTTGCCTCCAATCAGTCTTAGGAACGCGCTTTATTCCGACTCTAACATTTCTGTAGCTCTGATGTGTGCATTAATGTAATCGATGTACCAGGAAATCATGCACTGACAAAAGTTCCCCTTTGCTTGGAATGCAAAGTGTGATTAAATGCGTTATTTTTTTTAACGCATTATGGAGTACATGCATCGAAGCTTCTCAGCTGTGCTTGTGCTAAGAAAAGGAAACATTTTAAAAATAATGTAACATGATTGTCAAAGTAATAGTTTTGTGACCGTTATGAGTGTTGCTGTCATCAAGGATTTGATTATCATTATTTCTTGCAATCAGGTTCGTATTTGGAGGATGTGTTGTGTTCAAGTTATATTCCGTGTTTGTCAACCGTTGTAAAGATAACAGGTTTCATTCATCGAAGTGTTCACCACCCAAATCGGTACTCGTCAATGTAAGATGTTCAACAGGCATTCCCGGGATTAAGTTGTGGAAATTGCCTGCGAACATTTAGCGGTAGCGTGTGTATGAACTTAATTTTCCAGTCCTGCAAAGTCAGTTGATGTGAGCCGCTCGGAGTACATGCATCGAAGCTTCTCAGCTGTCCTCGTGTGATCTTGCGATGTCAACGGGTTTATTTAATGTTAGCTAAGACCCGGCACTTAAAAGTTTCTTGCTACAGCAATTTTAACTCCGTTACAAAGTGATCCAAAGTCTCGTTTATACCTTGTGTCTTTTCATTAAACTTGTATCTCGCGAATACCACATTCGTCGTATGCATGACAAACGGCAGTGGGAGTGTGTCTATAAACTTAATTTAAACTTATGGTTCACACCGTGCTTTGTTTCTGCAGTAGCTGCACGTATGAATATGCTTGTATGCATCACTCGCTTCATAATCTTTTGCTGCCTTCTCAATTGTGAAATGGCGTTTTCTGTTTAGCGCTCTTTGGACCTCTTCCTTGTTTTGTACGTACTGCGTTCAGAGTCATTTCACGTGATTACGTGGGAGGCGTGATGATGTCAGACGCAACTCCGCCCCCTATGGGCATCGAGATGAAGTCCATTTCAGTATATGTAGAAAAATAGGTTCCAGTTATGACCATTACGCGTAGAATTTCGAAATGAAACCTGCCCAACTTTTGTAAGTAAGCTGTAAGGAATGAGCCTGCCAAATTTCAGCCTTCTACCTACACGAGAAGTTGGAGAATGTGAGAGTAAGTGAGTGAGTGAGTCAGTGAGGGCTTTGCCTTTTATTAGTATAGATTATAATATATAACTAATAAATTGTAAAAACATAACATTTATATTATATGCATGAAGATACAAATCACATTAAGCACACACTAAAGAGAGAAATGTCTTATGAGGAAATTAAGACAATAAGATATCAACATTTAAACAAAGATGTGGCTAGTCCCAGCCTAATGCATTTTTTGCCAAATACTGTGACTTCCTTGCACTTAAACGCTAGTACTTAAATAAGAGTGCTTGGCAAATTATTAAATGAAATGAATCCCCTCATACAATGAGAATCCCTTTTGCTATCTATCTATCTATCTGTCTATCTGTCTGTCTGTCTGTCTGTCTGTAACATTTTTCTAGTTACCTATTTATTTACCTATTGTATGCTACAGCAGCACTGCAATGAGCTGTACATCTTCTAGGATATGGTCCCAGACACTCCCAGGATAGTATGTTAATAATCCCATCCAAGAGCTGTTTCAGGACCTGCCCAGACCAGGATGCCAAGTATCACTAAATGAAAACTGAGTAACTTGGGAAGTGAGCGATAGCTCAGACATACTGTTAAGATTTAACCTTGTAGAGTTGCCTGGAAGTTGTTGTTTTCACAGGCAATCCTGCAGTAAAGTAATACAGGGACCACTGCAGGGAGCTTTATTGATGGGGCCCACTGATCTTCTGTGGGCCTCCGTGACCTTTTGCTCACCTGACGAAGGGAGAAGGTGGAAGATGAAACCATTCATTATTATGTAAGATATACAAATGGAAGTACCTAGCTGTCTATGTAGTTATCAATGTATCTAACATGTCATACATATCTCTCTGTCTGTCACCATTATCAGTCATATCAATGGTTACGTTGTATATCTATGGATCATTTATTTTTGTATGCTAGTTTGAGAATTCAAAATCATTGGATCACAAATTTATTGCAATATTTGAGTAGTACTTTCATTAAGAATGATCTATTAAGAATTCTTTGATCACAACATACCAAAGTCATTTTGTAGTGGATGCTTACAGAATTGCTTAGTTGGAAATGTATAGCTGGTATCAGTGACTCACTGGAAACTGTTTTCTGTTCACAGATTGCAGAGAGTGAGTCACCTCATTATAGTCACCTTTCCTAGCCCAGCAGAAAAACTTACCTGAGACTATGGAATTAGATAAAGAACCTGACAAGTTCATGTCCAGGATCACTCACAAGGACCTTGAACATGATTTCTGTGTCAGCCACTAAAGGAGCTCCAAGTCCATGCCACACAGCTGATGAAACACGACAGCTTCATGCAAGTTTAAGTAAGTGCTCCGGAGAAGCAGTGACAGGCTTTTTTGAATGACTGCTGCAAATGTCATACCTTGCATATACAGTACAATGTCAGTCTACTAAGCACAAGGTCTTCTACTGTAGTACCAGTCAGAAGAACAGCAGAGCTAAACAGGTAAATGGAACTGTTGTTTTACCTTGGGAATTACAAGGATTATGAATGTTGAATACTTTATTTTGATATGATTCTAAGCTCTTCTTATTATGTTTACTTTTCTTCCAAACAAAAATGGAATGAATCTGTTTCATTCTCATTTGCTCTTTCCCTGCATTCTGAACCTGCCAATTCTTAACAAGCAACTTTTTAAATTAGTCATAATAATATTTTACAACAGTATTCTGTTTGTGAGTCACATGCAAAGGAAGTAACTTGGTGTCCCTGGTGTGTAGGAATAAAATTAATTTTAATTTGTCTATCCTAGGGATGGCAAAGTAATGTAGTGTGGAGTAAATGATCAATCAGTTCAATGGTCAGTTTTACCTTTGACTATGCTGGTAATTAATTTAAAAAATCAACAAGATATGCTCCTCAAGGGACATAAGGTTAAATGTAGGTTAAGTGAGGGATCTCTGTTTACACTTTCCAGCCTGAAATATGAAGAGATCTGTGCAATGGATGAATTAGCTTAATAAATATGTGAAAGTCTTAATGACCACTTTCTCTTGTGGAAATAAACAAAATAATAAATTTATGTATAAAGATAATGGAAGCTGTTATTTTGTTGTCATTTACTGTAAAATCTTTATTTAGCAGATTTGTAGTGCATTTTATTTAAAAAATAATTTATAGAAAAAATTATAGAGTAGGCTGATTTCCCACTATGTGCACCATAAATGACCTTGACAACTCAATTGTTTATTCATGTTATGTCCCAAGCCTACCTCCTTCTACCATCACACACCCTAAATAAAATAAGTTATCCATAGAAAATTCTTTTAAACCCTAGGAATCATTTTAATATTCTGACAAAATCAGGGAATAATATGAAACATAATAGTTACTTTTGTTATTTGGCCAATGTAGTAGCCGTCGGGCAAGACCTGAGATCAGTTTATTTTACACTAGCAAAATACCCACGCTTCGCAGCGGAGAAGTAGTGTGTTAAAGAAGTAACGAAAAAGAAAAGGAAACATTTTGAAAATAACGTAACATGATTGTCAATGTAATTGTTTTGTCATTGTCATGAGTGTTGCTGGCATATACTGTATATATATATATATATATATATATATATATATATATATATATATATATACACACACATATATAAACATAGACACAGACCAAAAGCACCTCAAAAGCTAGACATCATGCCAAGATCCAAAGAAATTCAGGAACAAATGAGAACAGAAGTAATTGAGATCTATCAGTCTGGTAAAGGCCGTTTTTGCCGAGTCTCTTTCTTATGGTGGAGTCGTGAACATTGACCTTAATTGAGGCAAGTGAGGCCTGCAGTTCTTTAGACGTTGTCCTGGGGTCTTTTGTGACCTCTCGGATGAGTCGTCTCTGCGCTCTTGGGGTAATTTTGGTCGGCCAGCCACTCCTGGGAAGGTTCACCACTGTTTCATGTTTTTCCCATTTGTGGATAATGGCTCTCACTGTGGTTCGCTGGAGTCCCAAAGCTTTAGAAATGGCTTTATAACCTTTACCAGACTGATAGATCTCAATTACTTCTGTTCTCATTTGTTCCTGAATTTCTTTGGATCTTGGCATGATGTCTAGCTTTTGAGGTGCTTTTGGTCTACTTCTCTGTGTCAGGCAGCTCCTATTTAAGTGATTTCTTGATTGAAACAGGTGTGGCAGTAATCAGGCCTGGGGGTGGCTACGGAAATTGAACTCAGGTGTGATACACCACAGTTAGGTGATTTTTAACAAGGGGGCAATTACTTTTTCACACAGGGCCATGTAGGTTTGGATTTTTTCTCACTAAATAATAAAAACCATCATTTAAAAACTGCATTTTGTGTTTACTTGTGTTATATTTTACTAATGGTTAAATGTGTTTGATGATCAGAAACATTGTGTGACAAACATGCAAAAGAATAAGAAATCAGGAAGGGGGCAAATAGTTTTTCACACCACTGTATATACACTCACCTAAAGGATTATTAGGAACACCGGTTCAATTTCTCATTACTGCAATTATCTAATCAACCAATCACATGGCAGTTGCTTCAATGCATTTAGGGGTGTGGTCCTGGTCAAGACAATCTCCTGAACTCCAAACTGAATGTCAGAATGAGAAAGAAAGGTGATTTAAGCAATTTTGAGCGTGCCATGGTTGTTGGTGCCAGACGGGCCGGTCTGAGTATTTCACAATCTGCTCAGTTACTGGGATTTTCACGCACAACCATTTCTAGGGTTTACAAAGAATGGTGTGAAAAGGGAAAAACATCCAGTATGCGGCAGTCCTGTGGGCGAAAATGCCTTGTTGATACTAGAGGTCAGAGGAGAATGGGCCGACTGATTCAAGCTGATAGAAGAGCAACTTTGACTGAAATAACCACTCGTTACAACTGAGGTATGCAGCAAAACATTTGTGAAGCCACAACACGCACAACCTTGAGACGGATGGGCTACAACAGCAGAAGACCCCACCGGCTACCACTCATCTCCACTACAAATAGGAAAAAGAGGCTACAATTTGCACAAGCTCACCAAAATTGAACAGTTGAAGACTGGAAAAATGTTGCCTGGTCTGATGAGTCTCGATTTCTGTTGAGACATTCAAATGGTAGAGTCAAAATTTGGCGTAAACAGAATGAGAACATGGATCCATCATGCCTTGTTACCACTGTGCAGGCTGGTGGTGGTGGTGTAATGGTGTGGGGGATGTTTTCTTGGCACACTTTAGGCCCCTTAGTGCCAATTGGGCATCGTTTAAATGCCACGGGCTACCTGAGCATTGTTTCTGACCATGTCCATCCCTTCATGACCACCATGTACCTATCCTCTAATGGCTACTTCCAGAAGGATAATGCACCATGTCACAAAGCTCAAATCATTTCAAATTGGTTTCTTGAAAATGACAATGAGTTCACTGTACTAAATGGCCCCCACAGTCACCAGATCTCAACCCAATAGAGCATCTTTGGGATTTGGTGGAACGGGAGCTTCGTGCCCTGGATGTGCATCCCACAAATCTCCATCAACTGCAAGATGCTATCCTATCAATATGGGCCAACATTTCTAAAGAATGCTTTCAGCACCTTGTTGAATCAATGCCACGTAGAATTAAGGCAGTTCTGAAGGCGAAAGGGGGTCAAACACCGTATTAGTATGGTGTTGCTAATAATCCTTTAGGTGAGTGTATATTTATATATACACATACATATATATATATATTGTGGAGGACTGCTGGCTTTTCATGCCGGTCCTCACCCCCAGGCCGCCAGGAGGAGCTCTCCCGACAGCAGGATAGTGCCCCGCGGTCCAGCAGGGCCTCATGGACTTTGTAGTATTTATACACAGCCCTGCTGGATACCTTGGGGGCCACCAGGAGTCGCTGTGGGGGGGCTTATGGGCTCTTTTGTGCCGTATGACTCGGGAGTACGTCACGGTCATGTGACAGGAAAGAACGACGTGCTCCCGGGTTGAAAAAAAGGAATGTTTGCCCTGACCCGGAAGGAAAAAGGAACTGTGGACTGTTGGGACAGGAACACCTCTGGGTCAGGGGCTATAAAAGGACGATGCCTCAGTCCAGACACTGATTAATCGTATGTAATCACACATGAAAATTTGCCCCCAAATCGCAAATGTTTTTTTTTAATTTAAAAGGGTTTTAGTGGGCGACAGAATCAAATAATAGACATGGACATGAATATTGTAAACTCAAGCTCTTTTAATTTCTGAAAAAATGCTTTTAAACTGCATTTCAATTCAAAACAGAAACAAAAATATCATCCCTGGCTAAAATTGGCCAGGCTTAAAAATAAAGTGGTATTTTAAGTACTTTAAGTACATTTTCAGAACGGTGTTGTCTTTAAATAATAATAAGAAAAATTTCAGCATTAAGTGCAGTTTTTCTTCTTAAAAAAATAAGGCAGAAACATAAAAGGTAATTTGACCAGCTTCACCTTTAAACTCTGAGTAACCTTAGCCAAAATTATTTTGTACATTAGGCTAAAACAGTGTGATCATTGAACATTTTGTTATTAGATGTAATTAGAATTACTAACAGTCACGGAAGTCCAATGATCCCCAGTAAGAGCCACAAAGTTCGCTTTCTGTAATGCATCTAATTTTGCTTGCTTTTCAGTGTGCACAAGCCCATGCTTTTATCAAGGCTTCCGTCGGGTAGTCTTTTGAAATGAAATTTTCCTCCAATCAGTTAGGAACGCACTTTATTCTGACTCTAACATTTTTGTAGCTCTGATGTGTGCATCAATGTAATCGATGTACCAGGAAATCATGCGTTGACAAAAGTTCCCCTTTGCTTGGAATTGAAAGTGTGATTAAATGCATTATTTTTTTTAACGCATTATGGAGTACATGCATCGAAGCTTCTCAGCTGTGCTTGTGCTAAGAAAAGAAAACATTTTAAAAATAACGTAACATGATTGTGAATGTAATAGTTTTGTGACCGTTATGAGTGTTGCTGTCATCAAGGATTTGATTATAATTTCTTTCAATCAAATTCGTATTTGGACAGTTTGCACAAAATCACGCTTTTATGAAGGCTTCCGTCGGGTAGTCTTTTGAATTGAAATTTGCCTCCGATCAGTCTTAGGAACGTGCTTTGTATGCATTATTCATAAAACTTCAATTGGTGATCTGTCTTTCTGCGTTAACCGCATATTTTTTCATACGTCTCAAACCAAAGGGATGCGAGGGTAAAATTAATCGGGAAGAGCACATACATACTCAGTGCACCCCCTTTTAGGAATCGAACCTCGGACATCGGTGCTAGAGGTGAAGCCTCTACCATTGCGCCACGGCGTGTGGTTTGTCTATTTGAGAGTATGTAGATCGGGGTATATATATATATATATATATATATATATATATATATATATATATATATATATATATATATATATATATATATACCCGTGTATCGCAGCACAGAAGTAGTGTGTTAAAAAGCTAGAAAAAGAAAAGGGAACATTTTAAAAATAACGTAACATGACTGTCAATATACAGTATTTGTTTTGTGACTGTTACTGAGTGTTGCTGTCATCAAGGATTTGATTATCATTATTTCTTGCAATCAGGGTCGTATTTGTAGGATGTGTTGTGTTCAAGTTACATTCCGTGTTTGTCAATCGTTGTAAAGATAAGAGGTTTCATTCATTGATTTGTTTCTTACTGCATCAATAAACAGCTCGTCTTCCTCTTTATCTGAGACGTGACACACTGCATGCACTGGTTTTTTTTTACACTGTGTTCCTTTAGCGGGACATTGACTTTTCCCACCGTGTGCTTTGTTTCCGCAGTAGCTGCACTTATGAATATGCTTGTATGTATCACACGCTTCATATTTTTTGCTGCCTTCTCAATTGTGTAATTTGGTTTTTGTTCAGCACTCTTTGGAACTGTTGCTTTTTGTCAGTTCACGTGAGCCGCTTGGTGTACATGCATCGAAGGTTCACAGCTGTGCTGGTGCCATCTCGTCCGATGTCCACGGCTGTATGTAATGTTAGCTAAGACCCAGCACTTAAAAGTTTCTCTCGCAGTTTCGCTGAGTTTGTGCCAAACACCACCCTGACCATCTCATCTTCCTCTGCATAAGCACAGTCCTTCACCTGTGAATATTTAGCGGCAGTGTTTCTATTGGATTGTCGCTGACGGACGGCCTTATATGGGCAGGCACTAAATTACGGCGGAGTTACGCCTCCCACGGGCATCAAGCAGTATTCTATAATAGTATATGGACGAAAAAATTGGTTCTAGTTATGACCATTATGCATAGAATTTCAAAATGAAACCTGACCAACTTTTGTGAGTGAGTGAGTAAGTCAGTGAGGGCTTTGCCTTTTATTAGTATAGATTGACATGTCAAGAGATTATAACCCTGACCATGGATAGTTTCTAAGCAGAGGCTTGCATCTTTAAGCATCATATTCACATCTGTTCCGAAAGAGAAATTAAGAAATAAATAAATGTCTGAATTAGTATAAATGGTTGTTCATAAGAAATGTAATGATTTACTTTATGAAGTAGAAGTACATCATAAACAAGAATACTTGCATCAGATATTTGAAATGTTAAAATGCATGCTACAATTTAAACATTTAAAGTCTAAATATTCTCATTTATAATAGAAATTTGTCATTTTTCACTCTCTGGTAGATGTTGATAGAGGACTAGATCCTTAGTAATGGATAAAAAAATAACATCATATTCATAATCACTAACCTTGAAATACTCTAAAACAGGGGAGGGCAACTATTTTTCATGAGGGGCCACATGAGAAAACCAGCTTGTTGAGGAGGGCCGAACACATTCTTTTAGCTGTTACTTTACGGTAAACATGTTATATTTCTTTTTTTTTCACCATAATAAAATGAATACAAATCACATATTTGTTCGATTTATTGAACCATGGAACATATTTGCAATATAGCGTGCTTTCTAACACAATCTGCAATTCATGATTGTGTAAAACAAAAACAAAAAATTTACTACATTAATCACTGATAAAGTATTTTACTGCCTCTGTACCTTTTGACAACTTAATGAGAAGTGTTGAGTCTTCGATGAGCTTCAACTAGTGCACTGATGTCAGGTGTAATTCTGATGTTTCTATTTGCAGTACAGCAGATATCTGAGATATCATCACTGAGAGAAGATCTTTATCTGGATTTGTTGATTTCATTGAATCATTACTGAGAGGGTCTGTTTACATATGCATGTTGATTCACAGAGGACAAACATTCTCTGGGCTAGTCTTCTCAAGTGAGGGAAATTCTTCTATTTGAGAGAATTATAGAATGTCAATAATGGCACTGACTTGAAGTGTTCTGCCAGCAGTGCATCAGACTGCAAGTCTATTAGTTAATGTTGTACTTCACTGGGGGCACTGTCCACATCACATGTAAAAGCTGAGTAGATGGTAAACATTTCAGTTTCCACAGCTTTGAAGTCTTCAAATCACATAGAAAACTCACCATGCAGTGCCCAGAACATGGTTGAATATTTGTTAAGCTGATCAGCAGGCATATTTCTCCCTCTCAGTGTTAGAAAATGTGTCAATGTGTTTCTCTGCTTGTTGAGAGAGAAGCAGCATCTTCCTTATGAAGGCCTTGACTAGGCTGTGCATATAATGTGCAAAAAGACCTTTGCCTTGCAATTTTGTATTCAGTTCACTCATACATGCAGTATCATCAACAGCAAGTGCTTAATCTGATAACTACTCAGTACTGCTCAGTTCAGGGATAGGTTTTCCTTTCATTTGACAAAACTCCTGAATCTCTTATTTCAGATCTCAGACCTTTTTTGAGCACTTTTCCCAAGCTTATTCACCTGATGGCTGTGTGGTAGCCCAGATTAGTGTGATCAGTCTCATGCTCCTCCAACATCTCTGATGAAATTTACATTTTTTATTACAACATCAACCACATGATTAATTTTCTGCACTGATTTACTTAGCACTTCTTGGTGAATAATGCAATGTAAAAATAGGAGTTTTTGGGCAGGTTTAATCTCAGTCACTTTTTCCTGCATCTGTTTTAAATGTCCAACATTTTTACTTGTCAGATTAGGAGAACCATCAGTTGTCACACTAACTAACTTTTCCCACTGCAGTCCTAACTTTTGCATGCACATACTGACTTCAGTAAATAAATCCTTACCTGTTGTTGTCCCTTACCCTGACTGAATAGAAGCCGGTTCCTCTGTCATTGCAAAGACTTTTGTTATTCTTTTTACAAAAATTCAGCAGCTGTGTCAATGAAATCACAGCTGTCATCCAAAGCCAAGGAGAAGAAGTCAACGGTTTCCAGCATGTATTTCAGCTGTAGTACTAGATTCTCCACAATTTCCTCAATCCGTGATGTAACATGTTTCAGTGAGAGGGGCAGATGTTCAAACGCATTCCTCTTTGTTGTATGAGGCTTTATAAAAAGACTGCTTTTTTAGGAGTTTAGCTAACAATTCCTCTGCAGTCCTCACCTTCTCCTCTTCAGATATATTTCTGTGTTGTTCGGTTTGCTTGGTCTTGCAATGATGGTTCAAGTTGTAGTCTTTAAATCCAGCAATGTGCTCTTTGCATACCAAACAGATTGCTTTACTTTTAACCTCCATGAAAAAATACTTAGGAGTCCAGGATTTGTTGAATGATCTGTTTTCTGCATCAATTTTTCATGTTTTATCATTCATTTTTGCACAAAATGCAGACAGGGCGCAGAGTAACAACATCTGTCGTCTTCTTGTATTCAGTATAACATGAGCAATCTCTGTATCAACCCTTTCTCTGATGCAGTCTCCCTCTTTTATATCCCATCATTTTTGAACAAATCTCCCGTAATTTCCCATACCTATCAATTTTGATCTGCGCCTGCACAGTCATATCAAGCATCTTGGCGTCCACACCAGACAGAACCAGACCGGGGGCCATACAATGCCCAGGTCTGCGCTAATACTGTATGTTAACCCACAAGCTTTCTGTTTGAAAGCTTCTGGGAAGTGGCTGTTAAAAGGATAGGTCCACCAATGAAGAATCAAATATCAAAAATATTTTTATATTCATGATCAGAATTTCAAAATAATATAAATTAAAACTCCACATGCCTGTATTACCAATCCTTATTTTTTGTATTTTTTTTTTTTTTAAGTTTTGGAGTGTGAACTCCTGGGGTTATTTGATATTGCATGAACAACTTCAAATCCTTTAGATCATGTTTCTGAATAAACTTATTGGTTTACTCCTTATCATAAGTGTGTGTTTCCTGCACAAAACGTGGTCCAAAAATTGCCTTAAAATTAGGGTTTTGCAGGAGAAAATCCCCAATGTTTTGACATCTTACCTAACTGGAAATTGTGATGCATGGAATGGTACTATATATCATATGTTGGTGTTTTCTTGTACCAGTTAGTCAGAAGGCACTGGACCGAAAAAATTATGTCAGTGCACTCATAAGTAATTCTTATGAGCACAGAAAGTTATATGATGTTATATTGTGCTTAATTCCTGTTTTTTGTGGTCTGCATCATAATTTGCAATAGAAGAGAATTAATGTTTGCTTGATAGAAAGTTCCTGTGCATATGGAGATGATTTTTAAGGGAATCCCTGATATTTGCAGACTTCAACATTAATCCCCTTCATCAGTCTAGGTCAATAGATGGTACCCAGTCTCTTAACTTGATATTCTAAGAAGACTGGGTAAAGGCTCTGCGTGTGTGAGTTTCTTCATCACTGCATGATTAATCTTTATCTAAAGATAATTTTGAAATGAATCAATATCGGTGAAAAAGGTTGTGTTGATTAAGTGTCAGGGCAAGTAGTTTGCTACTAGTTGGCTTTTTTAACAGGCATTTGTAATGCCTCACTTAGGGAATCTTAAGGTTCAGTATAATGGAAATACATTATAAAAACAACATAATTTAGAGTGACTAGAAAAAATGTACAGTACAAAGTCTTCAAAAAAGCAATTGGGCTAAAACATGTCAACAACACAAGCAATCACAAAACCCTGAAAGGAATAAACAAATATTAAACTGTGGCTTGTCACTATATTTCATGTCAACGGTCAATATGATATTTTATTAAAATGAGAGATTTCAAGTCACTTTTCCAGGTAAACGTACTGGCTGATTGATAATTTCGTGTACCCTTCAGTAAAACTCTGGACACCCCCACACACTCACATGCCCATACTGGTGAATTGATTGCTTTTTTTTTTTTGTATACATGCCTGCATTTTGCAATTGAGCTATTAGTTAGGTGGATCTCCATTACTTGCTATAGGTGTTTGATTGGTTCCAGATTGGAAGAGCTACCATGATCTAATGTCACTCCCAAGTGAGATTGTTTTATCCTTCCTGGTGGTTACAGCTCCTATTTGATGTAAAGTTCATTAAATTAAGTATAAAATTATTTTTAAACTATAAATAAAATTGATTTTATGTTTCATGGAAAAATTCCTTTCATCTTTACACTTCTTCAGCAAGTTAAAAATATGTCCTTACATAAAAGTGAAGGATGAAATTTACACAGATGAAAGAAGATAAAGTGATGCACAAGTGACCCAGATATGCATTTGCGAGCAGAGCTTGAGAATCCTCTGAGCCCTAGAGGTTTTTCTGCCAGATGTTTTTTTAAGCACATCTGCTTCAGATACCTGACAACACATATCACAGCTGACCCAAGTATAAATGCATTATTCAAAAATGTAAACTTTGCCACAAATGTAAATGTTCTGTTTAACAACTCAAACAGCATTTTGCTTCTGGGATGATTAGAGGATTGGGTGGTGGACACACAATCAGCATTTTGTTAATTTTATGTTAATTTTTAAGTTAGTATATTTAACAGAAGGGAATATGGTGGTGAAGTGTATTGCGCTTCTTGCTAAAACTGTAATTTCCACATCCTGTGTTTGAGTTTCCTGCCCAGTCTTTAACGGTGTGGAGTTTGCATGTTCTACCCATATGTTTTTTGAAGTTGTCCACAGGGTATTCCAGTTTTGCACCTGTGTTGTGTATATTAGATTAATTGGCAATGGTAAACTGGTCCTGTATGGATATTTGCATGAGTAGGCCCTGAAATGGATCTGTGGTCAAATTTATCAGTCAAAGCAACTTGAGTTCAGGTGATGCAAAATTCAAACTTATCAGAAAAGCCAACTCCATCACAGAACTGACTGCGGACACTGTGCAGCCTGTTATGGAAATTGGTACGGTGTCAAAATCAGATGCCATCATGAACAATTCTGACTATTGTCATGGAAAAAATTCTATCTCTTGAAAGAAGACAGTCTTGGAGCCGATATTGAAGTGTGGAAAAAAAATCTTTTATTACACAGCAATCTAACTTGACCATAGTGCAAGTGCTTAAACTAGGCAGTGCATTGGTTTATATTACATTTTTTACCATCTGTGAAAAATACTTTCCTCTTTCTAGTTCTACCCATCTTCACCTAATGTCCCTCACTTGCCATCATTACTTCATACCTTGTGCAAATGTCCCCATCATTTTACTGAAAATTTTTATTGATCAATTACACAGTTTAAGTCAAAACCAGGAAAACCCATGTATGTAATAATATGCCACTAAAATGAAAGTTACTTGATGTACAAGCATCTCTCAACGTTGAAGTTTTAAACATTAGCATTTCTAAAACAATGGGCTGCTTGCTTTGTTTTCCTTAGAATACACCGTCCTTGGCTTTTCATTACATCTTATTGGTGTTTAAGCAAGCATGTAAAAAGCAGGGCCATCCAACTGCATGCAAAAGCAAGTTTAGGCTTAAAGCCATGTTTTTCATTATGCTTAAAAAGACTGTGTAAAAGTCATTTTTTATTAGTTAATAATACCATACTGTATATTTTAAAAATCATTTCATGTTGATTAAAAATACCATACTATCCCCTTCATAGGACACTTAATTGGAGTACTTTTAGCCACAGGCTTATACTTCCTCAGTGAAATAAAAAGCGTATCTAGAGATCTTTTCTGCCTGTATCCATCAGGCACGTCAATGCTTCCTCCCACCATGCCTTCCTTTCACTCACCTCCTTTAGGAAGATAGTACAGACTCAGTCTACTACAGTTATTTTAGCATAATTTTTATTTCATGTCTTTTTTTTTTCCTATTGTTTTATATTGTACTTGGAATACAAGGATGCCAACTCAGTGTTTTGGTGTGGTATGCATTTCAATTTCCCCTTGTGGATTAATAAATATATATAATCTAGTCTAATCTAATACAGTGTTTCTGAAATGTTAAGTGTTTTACAAAGCAATTATAACAATAATGAATCCAACTCAATTACATGCACACTTTCATAGTCCGTAATTTCAAGGTAGAAACAAGTAAATTAATTAATTAATTATCTCTATATACAGTGGTGTGAAAAACTATTTGCCCCCTTCCTGATTTCTTATTCTTTTGCATGTTTGTCACACAAAATGTTTCTGATCATCAAACACATTTAACCATTAGTCAAATTATAACACAAGTAAACACAAAATGCAGTTTTTAAATGATGGTTTTTATTATTTAGGGAGAAAAAAAAATCCAAACCTACATGGCCCTGTGTGAAAAAGTAATTGCCCCCTTGTTACAAAATAACCTAACTGTGGTGTATCACACCTGAGTTAAATTTCCGTAGCCACCCCCAGGCCTGATTACTGCCACACCTGCTTCAATCAAGAAATCACTTAAATAGGAGCTGCCTGACACAGAGAAGTAGACCAAAAGCACCTCAAAAGCTAGACATCATGCCAAGATCCAAAGAAATTCAGGAACAAATGAGAACAGAAGTAATTGAGATCTATCAGTCTGGTAAAGGTTATAAAGCCATTTCTAAAGCTTTGGGACTCCAGCGAACCACAGTGAGAGCCATTATCCACAAATGGGAAAAACATGGAACAGTGGTGAACCTTCCCAGGATTGGCCGGCCGACCAAAATTACCCCAAGAGCGCAGAGACGACTCATCCGAGAGGTCACAAAAGACCCCAGGACAATGTCTAAAGAACTGCAGGCCTCACTTGCCTCAATTAAGGTCAGTGTTCACGACTCCACCATAAGAAAGAGACTGGGCAAAAACGGCCTGCATGGCAGATTTCCAAGACGCAAACCACTGTTAAGCAAAAAGAACATTAGGGCTCGTCTCAATTTTACTAAGAACATCTCAATGATTGCCAAGACTTTTGTGAAAATACCTTGTGGACTGATGAGACAAAAGTTGAACTTTTTGGAAGGCAAATGTCCCGTTACATCTGGCGTAAAAGGAACACAGCATTTCAGAAAAAGAACATCATACCAACAGTAAAATATGGTGGTGGTAGTGTGATGGTCTTGGGTTGTTTTGCTGCTTCAGGACCTGGAAGGCTTGCGGTGATAGATGGAACCATGAATTCTACTGTCTACCAAAAAATCCTGAAGGAGAATGTCCAGCCATCTGTTCGTCAACTCAAGCTAAAGCGATCTTGGGTGCTGCAACAGGACAATGACCCAAAACACACCAGCAAATCCACCTCTGAATGGCTGAAGAAAAACAAAATGAAGACTTTGGAGTGGCCTAGTCAAAGTCCTGACCTGAATCCAATTGAGATGCTATGGCATGACCTTAAAAAGGCGGTTCATGCTAGAAAACCCTCAAATAAAGCTGAATTACAACAATTCTGCAAAGATGAGTGGGCCAAAATTCCTCCAGAGTGCTGTAAAAGAGTCATTGCAAGTTATGGCAAACGCTTGATTGCAGTTATTGCTGCTAAGGGTGGCCCAACCAGTTATTAGGTTCAGGGGGCAATTACTTTTTCACACAGGGCCATGTAGGTTTGGATTTTTTCTCCTAAATAATAAAACCATCATTTAAAAACTGCATTTTGTGTTTACTTGTGTTATATTTGACTAATGGTTAAATGTGTTTGATGATCAGAAACATTTTGTGTGACAAACATGCAAAAGAATAAGAAATCAGGAAGGGGGCAAATAGTTTTTCACACCACTGTATAATCTTCATTTGGATCTTGATCTTTGTTTGTCCACGAATGAATTAGAAGAAGAAGCACTAGATGGCAGTAGAGAGACAGCTAAAACATAGGCATTGCATCAAGAATCTCCTCCAGGCTTATACTACTGAAGACTGTAGTACTCCAGTCACACCTCAAAACACAGACATTCAAACTAAACAAATTGTTCTGCTTTAAATTAACTAAAGAGATCTTCATTTAGATCTTGATCTTTGTTTGTCCACAAATTCCATGCATGCGTAGACCACCTTCCAGTTTAGTACGTTGTTGTTACTCACGGATGTCAACAATGTGCCAGAACAACAAAAGGGGTGGTGGACAGTGTTACACTGGTTAGCTCCTGAGGCCTGGTTAGAGAATGAAATTCCTGAAGATAAAAGGTACGTGCCTACATATCATATGAATGAAAGAAAGACAGTGGGTAAAATGAATGACAACGTAACAGCACATTCTGGAAATTATTATTGTTACGTTGTAGTTGGCGAGTGTTGCACGTCTCACAGTTGTATCATGGCTTGCTCACATGTCAGTGAAGTGATCCCTATTTATGCTTTAAAGAGCCTGGATACTTATGTGTCCCCCTTTTATAACCATTGCTCCGTGTATATTGCCTTACTCTTTGGATTGCCACAAAGCAACCTGCGAGATTGGAGAAAGGTTGAAAAAAGATTGTGAGAGAAAATGACAGCGTTGTGAAAATGAGATGGACTGTGAATGGACAGAAGCAGAAATGCTCCTACACCACCACATAATTACGATTTGGACAGTGATTCCGAGTAGGCCGTTCATATTGAATCAATATCCAAGGGTTTTCCTTTGTAATTTTGTTTCCCTTATAAAAAATCATAATGCTGTTCGACAAAGGGCCCAGTTCACGACTGGCAGCCGCATTTACACAGGGAGCCCTTCACAGACAACTTTAACACGCGCAACTTAGTTGGGCGCACATGGCTAGTTCTATATAAAGTTCTTATTATTGTGACCACCCTCCATTAGCTTTTTAAATTAATTTTATTAAACAGTTACTGAATAGATAGTATGGTGTCTTTCATATGGAAAGCTGTAGCAACAATTTCTAAAACAATATTAATTAATGAATTAATGTTCACCTTTTTCAATTAATGTGCCTTAACGTAGGATGGCCAGTCTCCATTTGTTTCTCAGAACAATTATCAGTGTTAACTAGTTACTAATCAAATCACTATTTTTTGTAATAGAGCGCTGTCTGAAACCATTTTATAAAAATATTGACAGTATGGATCCATTATTTATTATAGTGAATTCCAAAGGGTGTGCAATCTCAAAGTTTTTTTTCTCAAAAAAGTAATTAGACATTATTGCTTTTCATAACTGAACACTGTCTTGAACAATTTAATAAAATTATTAAAAACAATGATTGATGAAAACAAATTAATTATGGTTCACTTCATAGGGTGGTCTGGCCCAAACCATTTAATGAAAGTTATGACGATATTAGCCAATGGATACATAAGCTCTTTTAAATTTTAGGGGGATTCAGGGAGAACTGCACCCAAATAATGAACAGTTAAGTAAAAAAAAAAAAATTATATTTATGAATCAGTCTTCTTATCTGAACAATCACTTTTAATCAAACAAACACATTTAATAAAATTCTTGAAGAAACCCTTAGTGGTATATTGCCTTTTATAAGGAACACTGTTTAAAAATCTTTCTATTTATTGATATTAAGAAGTTAAATATACATATATACTGTACATACATATATAATGTATATAAATATACTATATTAAACTATTTAAAAAATTCAGCTAGGAAATATGCCGTTTTTTATTAAATCACTGTACACAAGTGAAGCAGTGAATTCTCAAAATATTTCTTCAAATATTTATCAATATGAATTAGTTAAGGAGAAAATCATTATTTTATTTAGTAAACAAACTTTTTTAATCATTGTGCTGTTCATGGAAAGAACCATTCCAGTCATCATCATGGGATGTATGACTTGGGCATCCATGTCTCTAATCAAAGAAGTTATAACAAGCTTCTCAAAATTTTGCCTGTCAGTCCGTTGATTTAACTGATAAATGTCATATTCTAACAGTAGTAACTTCTTCTTCCATCAGTTTTTGCTGTCACAAGATATTTAAGCTTCTCATTTCTCAACACATTCCCTTAGTGACAGTCAAGGCTGACTTCATTGTCCTTGGCAAAACTGTCATTAACAAACCTAGGAGGATGAGCCTGGCAAATGAGGACCCACACAGTCAAGAGACAGGTGTGTCTGGAGTGATATTTTGTATATAAGTTGATAAATATTTTGTCTTTATTTGTAAATCATACAAAGCAAACATAATATTAGTGTTTCAGGATTTCATTGATGAGAACAGCCATGCCTTAATGTTTAATTAACCAACCCCCTGAGTTTTTAGAACTAATTCCAGATGTGAATTTTATTGCAGGGTTGGGGAGAGGTGCCTAAAACCAGTATGGCATGGGGATTCGCTGCAGGAGCGGAGAATGTCAGAGAGAGAGTAAAGTAAACAATGAAAAATCAATAGGGCTGTTGCGCTTTTAAGTATGCAAGCACCGCGATAAAGCAGCGGCAATGAAGGGATCAATGCGAAGGTAGCCTTTCAGCATTTTTTACAGGAGCGTCCATATCTTCTAAGCAAACAGCCAATGTGCAAACAGCCCCTCTGCTCACATCTCCTCCGTCAGGCGCAGAGAATGTCAGAGAGGGTGAGATAGAGGCAGAGACAAGCAAACAATCGAGCACCGTGCAGGAGGCATATCTTATAGCATTGAGGAGTTTTAGTTAATATGTAATACGTGCTCTGATTGGGTAGCTTTTAAGCCATCCGCCAATAGCGTCCCTTGTATGAAATCAACTGGGCAAACAAACTGAGGAAGCATGTACCATAAATTAAAAGACCCATTGTCCGCAGAAATCCGCGAATCAGCGAAAAATCCGCAATATACATTTACATATGCTTACATATAAAATCCGCGATAGAGCAAAACCGCGAAAGTCAAAGCGCGATACAGTAAGGGATCACTGTATATATATATATATATATATATTGTCACAGACGGCTGGGGTTCTTACCCGGCCGGGACGCCTAGAAAGACCAGAAGCTGCCATTAAAAGCTTCCGGGTCAGGAGGACACAACCGCCCTGGAGCAGGAGAGGACCACGGGAAAGGAGGAGAGACTTTCCTACTCGTTGGGACCCGTGGCCACCGCCTGGGGACGCTTTAAGCCTCCTGGGACCCGGGAGAACATTACTTCCGCCACACTTGGCAAGATGGCGGAGGAACCTGCCAGGGATGCCCGGGGTGCTTCCAGGGCAAAGGGCAGCACTTCCGCCACACCAGGAAGTGCTGCCGGAAGTTCGTTCCCAGCCACCTGGAATGCATCCGGCGGGAATAAAAGGGCCCGCCTCCTAACAGTCAGGGAGCTAGAGTCGGGAGAGGGAGCAGGACGAAGCTCCCAGGAGGAGATTGGCGGCCAAGGACTGAAAGAAAGAAAGTTCATTTTGGCTGATTATTGCTTTGTGCATTGTGTGGTGTTTGGGACTGTGTTTATTAATGAAAAATAAACGTGTGATTTTTATAAAGATGTGGTCTCCGACTGGTGGTGTCCGGGCAAGTCTCACAATATATATATATATATATATATATATATATATATATATATATATATATATATATATATATATATATATATATATATATATAGCTGCCTCCTTTTCAGTTTTCCAAAATCGAGCTGCTACTGAGTTAGCAAGGTAGGATAAAGCATTAGTCAAATACATAACAAAAGAAATTTCTCAGTTCAATAAAGTTTTAGTGAAAATTCAAAGCAAAACTGTTCACACAATCATAGAGAAAAAGGTTATTATACATACAGGATAAAAGGGAAAAAATGTTTCTTCTACCAACTTAGCTTTTTCTTGTTAAACTTTAGTTTCGTTCTATACTTAAATATTGCACTATTTCTCTATGGCAAACTTACATATGCTTTACTTATTACATTCCGTATGGTCAATACGATACATTATGGGATACGGTTAGAAAACTGTTTGCTCTTCATGCCTTGCCAACTGCAAGGCATATCATAACTGGGACTAATTTGTAGCCAAAGGGAAAAGAAATAGTAAGAATATTCCTAATATCCTCTACTAAAGAATATCCTCTACTAATGCAGTTTTTCCATGGCAAGTCTGGGTTTTTGGTTAAAAATTAGTGTAAATCTCTACGTGCAAAATGAAATAATTATTAAAGTTAAAATAGCAGAAATAACAATTATTTGAAAGACTGGATGATAAAATTTTGAGTAGATAAACTATCAACTACTGTAAACATCAGAAAGAGTAAGTCGTGACATTAAAAAATGCCTCAAATATGAGTATCAAAGTGTTTTTTAAACTGTCGGTTTTTGAACCCCACACCTCAATCTTCCAACAAAGACTGAAATCCATCATCCATCCATCCATCCATCCATGTGTTCATTTTAATCGGGATTCCCCCCACTATTTTTAAAAATGAATTTCAAGCCCTGTTTATACCTGCTAAGCTGTAGACCAGGCTTATTCAAATGGTGGTCTGAGTGGCCCAGCCCGCGGTCCTGCTAGGGCTCCATACTGCAACTAAAACAGTTTCAAATGCAACCAATAATAGGCTTTGGCAATTATTTCTACTTAGTTTGCCAGTTGCAAATGAAATCATTGAAACTTTCAACTAATTGTATCGTAGCAGACGCAAAAAGCCATTTTTTTTTTATTGTTAAGTGCATGTGCCGTTAACATATATGTCAGTACGGGTTCCCCTTTGTATATCCCTAAGCCACATAAAGGCTGGTTTATATCCCATGCTGGGTGCAAGGGAGTCGCGGCAAAAATGGCATCAGACTTGGAGATGGTGTGGAAAAATATTTTTAAGAATGCGGTCCTGCTGATGGGACGTCCGTGAATTTGAGTGAGAAGATGGTTATGCTTGTGCCAGAGTAATAAATGAAGGGCTGAATATGACACAACCGGTCAGGCTTGCAAAACATTTGAAATTCATCTGCCCATCATATACGTCCCCTGTTATGAATATATCTGTGCCCTGTGGAATTCAGTTGTCCCTTCTGGTTTGGCGCAGCACACTAAGGTGTGATTGTCACCAATCTCCTTGTGTTTGTGTATCTTTGTATGCCGTTTCCCTTTTGATTTAATTCATGCTCCGTTTAAAATGCTGACCTGTCTGTCAGTAAACATGTACGAGCAGTTTCCTGCCTGCTGTTTCGTCACACAGCAATGTGATGAAGTCTGCATTTAAAGGTTGAAGGTGAATTACAGTTGTTTTATCAGGGTGCTCTGTGATTGACGGTGGACAGACAACTTTGTTAAAATGGTATCAAAAATGCCACTTTGTTAGTTGTTACTTCAGTCATTTTGGTGTGTGCACAATATGTTCTGTTACCTATAAATTCTTCAAAGGGAGCTCATCATCGAAGTAACATGGAAAATAAGATTTAGTAAAAAAAAATAATAGTAATAATTATAATTAATAAAACATTACTTGACACCCAAGAACTCTGTACAAAGACATTTTAAAGACAAATCATTAAAATAAATGTACCATACGTGCAACCTTGCTCTTAAACATTGGTAGTTTTTTTCTCAGGGCGGGGAAACAATTTCAACAGGAAAGGCTTTGTTGTGGAACTCAAATCTTTCCCCTGTCATATGAGCGATTAAAACAGTGTGAATGAAATAGTTTAAGTTCTATGAAAAATAAAATCCCTTGCCTGTCACAACCACCCCTTTAAATTAGGGGAAGATGTCTTATTTCAAAAGGGAAACGTTATTGCTAATACTGTGCACTTTTTTGATTTTATGCACTTTGAGATGTTCCTCGGTCAGATTGGAGCAAAATGTTTATTTTTTTTTATTTCAAAAGTGGAAAGAAAGTATTGCTACTAGCTCAGATTCTGTTCAGTTATAGCCTTGTTGTTGGTTTTTTTATACATTTTTGATGTGACCAAATGTAAAAGTGAAACAATGAATAGACATTACTTATTTTTTAAATATATACATTTGTGTTGATTTAAAATGTGTCATTACCTGCTGCTTACAGGCTGCTGAAACGTCTGGCCCAGTTAAATTTCTTGGTTTTAAAGTCTGGCCTAACTGAAATTGTAATTGAATAGCCCTGCTGTACATCCCCTTCTTTTCCTGCCAAACCTTTGGACTTCATAGCAGCACCTTATGTTTCTACAGTTCCTTTACTTCCACCAGGGTTTTTCCCAGTGTCATTCAGAGTCTGGTCCGTTTCTGTTTTGGAATTTATACTATCTTTTTAAACTATCTGTTTAATATTCTTTCTCATAAGTATGTGCTTTACTTGAAACTTAAATTCATGGCCTTGTTTGGAGTGTTCTTAACCTTCATGTAAAGTTCAGTAACTGGAACAATATCAATTGTTTAGCAGTTAAGGCTTTGGGCTTTGGAGTTCAAATCCTTCTACTGACTTGAACAAGCTACTTTACCTGCATGTGTTCCAATTGGATCTCAAATATTGTAAGTTTTCTTGGATAAATGTGTCAGCCATATAAGTAAATAATAATAATAATATTAGGGTCCAATCTCTTCATACATATACAAGTAGATGTTTTCCTCATCTCTATGCCTGCCATACTTCCACCAATAATTTCTCAGTTAGCTGCAGAGTCATCAGCTGGGGACCACCTTTAATTGATGTTTCACCCTTTATTCCACAATGTTTCCTAGTGGTTTGGATTGAACAACCTATCGTCAGGAAGCCTTGTCCAAGCCAAGCCTTGTCCCTCTTCCTTAGCTACAACCATAAACATGCCCTCCCTGCTTCTTCTGACAATTCCCTGCTTGCCTTCTGTAGTCTGCCTCCACGTAAACCAAGGTCCTTGAGCAGTCATGTTATCAATTGACTCACAAATCCTCTTGCTCCCACCTCAACTGTGCAGAGTCCCACACACCACTTCTGTGAGTATTTTATTTTCTTCCTCTCATACACCACCTGTATTTCTCCATCCCTTAGCACTATCAGCAGGTAGCACAGTTTTTAGGGCTGCAGCCCACAGTATCATGTCTGCCCATAGTGAGATGCTGCAGATCTACCCTGGAGAACTGGAGCTGCCTGCTCAAGTCCACCTCCATTTTGAACTTCACTCCTAAATCCAGAAGATTTGGCGTTGTCTTCTGATAGAGCTATTTCTTTGTTCTCCCTGTCTGAGGAAAGAGTTCTAATGGTTTGCTGTTGTTGGCTTCAAGCTGTTCTTTCTCCAGCACTTCTGTCATCTTCCAGAACACCTGGTCATGCCACCATCTGAACCAACCTTATGCCAGTGAAATTTTGCAGTCAGATAGTATACAGTATGTTGGACAGTGGCATTGGTGGATTGGTCCTAGCCAAACCATTGCTGGAAAGCCAAAGGCTTGGCAGGGTGTTGTAGGCATCTCTGATAACAGAACTGAACCGAGTCTTTGGAAGCTTCCAGAAGTCTGTCCAGTTTATCACTCTACACAAAGTGCTTTCCCCCACATTCTCCAATGCCCCTGTCGACCATGTGCCAATGCCTTCACCTTGTACTCCTCCCGGTCAAATCTGTTATGATAAAGTACATCTTATCTTTCTTACTGGCCTTTGACCATAGGCTGGATGAAGCACCCCATCCACAGCCTGCATGCCTCTGGATTGACACTGTCCATTACCTACTGGTGCTGAAGCCTGGACACCACCCTGTCCACTTCCTCCTCGGCTCCATCACCAGTTTTACCTTCTCTTTCACTTACCAGAAGGTGTTGGATTTAAACAATTTATTTAATTAGTATTTAGATGTAACTTTCACTCTTTTTGGAGTTGTTCATGTAACAATGAAGTAGACCCATACCTTTTATAGCATAGGTTACTCTTCTGAAATAGATTCTCTTACAAGCTAATGATTGCTGACTTACAACATTGGAGACTGAAAGAATATTATTCTATAAAAGACTAAACTAAAGATGAGACAGGGCAGCCAAGAGTCAATCAGAGCTAACTGTAACGAAAACTGAAGTCTCAGATTTTTTGTACAACATTCTTCCTTGTAATTTGATGCCAACTACTGTATCTACCGTTCCATCTATGCTATGTAATGATGGAAACTACAGAGAAGAGGTTGGAGTGGTAATAAGCTTTCAAACTATTACAAAATGTAGCTGGGTGATTTTAAGAAGACCTGTTTGAAAATGTTCTCCAAGGTACAAAAGGCTTGGGTGAATGAGAATGCACATGAGAGTTAACCGAGGGATGGTTATCCAATTTTCAATGGATGCAGAAACAAATACATTTTTCCTTCATATTGAATTACTACTGAACCTGAAAATTGTTCCAGCTCTCTTAAATGCTGCCTTAATGCCATGATGATACACAGTTGGAGAATTATGACAACCCAGAGATAAAACAGTCCACCAGTAAAAGTGATAGGCTCCATTTGTTGTTTTCTACAGTTGATTTTGCTCTTTACCCTGATTTAAAAAAAGCACGATTTTTTTTATTAAAAGAAATTTCCCATACTATGAATAAAAGTTATCCTTTAGTAAAGCCCATAAGTGTCAAGCAGTTTCTCCTTTTTTTCATTAAAACTAACTGCTGCTCTTGTTGAAAATTAGTTAACCTTTCTTTCCCAAGCATAGCTCTGTTGTTTTTTCTTGCCTCCTGAAATCTTTTGCCCCTCAATCTTGCATTCCTGTTTCTAAATTCTTTTTCCCAATGTCCAGGCTTCCTGCACCCAATTTCTTTCCTTTTATTACCAGTTCCCACTTTTATAGGTAAGAGAAATATGTCTGTAATACCCTCAGCCATATTATACTTATAATTTCAAATCTCTTTCATAGACCTTTTTACTACAAGCCATACTCTTTTTCAATTGATAACAATAACAAAATTTTCTTAAATGGTCTAAAAAATGTCTTTAACTAACACTTGGCCAGATCTTTCACTGCCATTTCACTACTCCCTTTATTAGCCTTCTTTTTGTGCTTTTTCATGTGTAAATGAAAAACAACTATATACTTTTGCATCCTAAAAATGTAACTGCCACATATTCCAAATTTTCTTCTATTATCAAATGCATTGTGTAACTCCTTTTCTTCAAGGATTTATTTACCAGGCCTTCTATATTATTTCAGCTAGGGTGCATGTAGTGATACTGATGTCCAATTATCCCTATATTCCAAACTCTATTTCTAAATTTGTAATTTTACTTTTTTTCCTTCTCTTTTTTTATCGAATTCCATTTTAAACACATGCAACTCTAACTTTTGCTAATTAGCTTTTTGTCTAGTTTCTTCAACTTGCCTTCATTCAAACAGAGCAAAGCACTGCAAATCCTTTTACCCATAACGTGCTGGCATTCACTACCATTTGCTTTAAATGCAGTATTTCAGTCTTTTAGTGGACACACAGTCTTCCTTTAAGTTGTACTTTGTTTCAATCTATGCTTGTGCCTTCTCTGATGGATGTTGTACTTTTACTATTTCAATGCATGTCATTCTGAGCTCACTTTCAGACATTTCACCAGGATAGTTTTCCAATTTTATTTTTGAAATGATTCTACCATGGCTATTAATCTAGACTAGTAGAAGGGACCTTATTGGAGACCTATAGCTACTTGCCGTTCCTTAAACGGTATAGCTCTGGACTAGCAAAAGGATGTTTATTGCAAACCTGCAACCTAACAGTCAGACTACTTGCCATACCTCTTCAATCCTATCAACATCGAGTCAGCTGTTGAGGATCCCCAGTAAATTAGGGATCTTTCAGAATCATTAAAGGTAAGAGGTTACAACACCCTTGTGGACCAAGATTTCATTTACAAAGACAAGCAGTTTCAGTAGATAAATAGTTTGTTATTTACATCTGTTCCATTTTCATAACTTTGGCACTGAATT
The DNA here is from genome assembly GCF_016835505.1 of Polypterus senegalus. Taxonomy (NCBI): domain Eukaryota; kingdom Metazoa; phylum Chordata; class Cladistia; order Polypteriformes; family Polypteridae; genus Polypterus; species Polypterus senegalus. The sequence goes on from NC_053157.1 coordinate 208,630,631, forward strand.
AGCACTGAAAGATCATTTCTTGTGAAATACCTACAGGTGTAGAAGTCACACTAAAACATGGTGTACAGACAAAACTGGAAATGTGCATACACACAAAAAAATGCACATGCTTAAAACTGTGCATGCACCAAGTTCCGCTCACTTCCCCTTTAAATCCCAATGAGCATGAAAGTTAACACACATGCACATGCCTGTGGCCCCACCCTGACTCCCCCCAGAATTTCGCAATTTTTGCTTCCATTCCTTTTGTTAAAAGACAGTGGCAAAAGCACAAGGAAAAAAGAAGAATATCAGCAAATGTTATTAATGTAAAGGTGATTGGTGTGGCGAAGAAAGTTCAAGTTCAGGAAGTCACACAGTGACCAAAATAAGATAGAAGTGCTCAGAAATCAAAGTCGATGTGAAAAGGCGAGTCGCTGCCCATTGTCTGATTATTCTGTTTCAGACAATATCACAAAAGCTGACCCCTGTGCTGAGGACCTGAATCCACGCAGTGATCCCAGCACATCTTCAGTCGCTGGCTGCTCACACACCTCTTGCCACAGAAACTGCTGGGTGACCATCTGGCTGTGTGCTGACAGATGCTGTTCTGGAGTCACAAAATGCAATAGAGATGTGGCCAACGAACTAAGAAATATACGGGCTGAATTATGTGATATTGACCTCAAATTAAATGAATTGGTTAAAAAATAATTGCTGCTTCTGATTAACTGTTTTTACATTGTACTAATTACATTCAGATGAACTTGAAATGTTTACCGGTTTGGCTGATCATTTGGTGGGTCAGGTTCATCATACTGCATTTGTTCAGGTACAGGCAAGCAACAATTGTGTGCCACATTATGCAGGACACTACATGTTTGCACAATGTGACACACTTTCTGTGCACTATAGAACAGAACAGTAATAGAGTGGAAATGCTTTCTATTTACATAAACAAATTCATTCCCTCAAGTTTCCCTTTACTGAGGTAGGCTGGCATCCTGGGGTTTGTTTTCTGCCTTGCGCCCTGTGTTGGCTGGGATTAGCTCCAGCAGTCCCCCGTGACCCTGTAGTTAGGATATAGTGGGTTGGATAATGGATGGATGGAAGTTTGCCTTTATAGTGTAGCATCGGCATCAGGCACCATATCGGATCGATTCTCTGCTCTTTACATAGCTCTTTGAGGTGACTTGTTGTCCTTAAAGAAACTACTTGCCTTTTTCCACACTAGTTGGAAAAAGCACCTGCGACTGTGCCGAGTTGCTGTTTTTATAGGCGTCCCTGCTATAGATGATGTAATGCCAGCTTATTCTTTTGGTGATTCATTTGGCTGATGTAACTTGTCCCGCGCCGTTGCAATAGCAATGTGCGTGCAGTTGACCGCTATGATTACACTTGGAAACCAGATGTTGTTGCATATTGTGCTTTGATGTTTCACAGTTCAACTACAGTGTAAGGAAATCTTATTTATCTGGATGACAAGCAAATAATAGCATTGCATACAGCTGGCTTGGTGCAACTCAGTGATGTTTTTTTGAAATACCCGATCATCAGCAAGTTCCCATTGAAAAGCTTCTGTTGCCAAAAACCCGAGAGTAAACAGAACTTGCAATGGATCAAGTAGAGCACAATTCCTCAAAGTCTGCCTTTGTAAAGCCGACACTAGTTAATCTCATATAGCTCGTGGAAATAGGAATCGACTTTAAAGCCAGTTATTATCATCAATAAATTCTCTCTTCTAATTCTTCCATTTGCAATTTCTTCTAACAACGCTAAAGCAGCTATGGTAGTTGGATTAGTTTGGCCATTCCGTGCACCATTATGTTGTTACAGAATGATTACAATTAAGTGAATCAAATTTGTAAATGATATGCAATTAATTTTGGTGTATTTGATAAATCCTGCCTCATTGATGCAAATCTGAAAAAAAGGGAGATCAAACAGAAACAGCAGCACTGCTTTGATGCTGGGTGCTTCCAGTTTGCAAAACTGAGTAGAATTGTGTGTACACAAGGTGGGAGGCTGCCATGACAATATGTGTAGCACCATGACAAGTTTAGTTTTTATACATCGCAAAATGAGCGTGGAAACGGGTGTACGCAGCATATTTTTGTGCATGCGCACCATTTGTACATGAGACCCCTTGACTTTTTAAATATTTTGTTGTATGTGCTCTGCCAGAGATGGGGTGAATTGTTATTAGTATCAGTTATCATTAAGGTTTGCTATAAATAATTTATCGTACTGGCATGCACCTACTTTTTCAGCATATTCTTTTCAGTTAATATTATTTACATCCTGGAAGGAGAAGTTACGTGTTTCTGTTTTTATTATTGATTTTGGAGAGCTCCAACTCACTTTCTGTTTCAAGTTTGTGTTTTTCTTTTGTGCTGGTTGGGATTATAATTGAAAATTTGTAAGTCTCAATTGTAGCATCCGAGAATCAATAACATTTTATTGAGTGTATCGGTAGAAATAACAAGTAGTTTGATTTGATTGTTTCTTAGGTCAAAACAAGGACACCTACCATGAATCCATCTTTTATAGATCACACCTGCTGATCTCATTACAGAGCGTGACATAACAAACAAGAGATATTATTGTTAATAAACAAGATTTGTAAGATCCAATCTTAGAAAGTTAAAACTTTGAATTAAACGTGTATTAGTGTTTGCTTAAGTAGAACAGAATATCATTTTCTTTCATAGCTATTAGAATATGATATTGTCTTCTACCCCCTGTAAGTTAATATAAGTTACAACTTGTGTGTTAACTGAGTCAGTTTGTGTTTAGAATGAGTCCCATGGCTAGCATGGGCTTAAAAAGACCCATTTGCAGATTGTACAAGGGCAGTTTTCTGAATGTTTAGAAATGTTTCAACTATATGAGCAAACGTAAAGAATGAACCAAGATAAATAAGCTTTAAACAGAACTTTTCTTAAACAAGACATTTACTTTTCTTTGCTTTTCTTTTTGTATGAACTGTTTTACTTTGAATTTTTACAAAAGTTTTTAAAACGAAGATATTTTGTCTGCGGAATCATTTCAATGCTTCAAGCTATTGCTGAATCTCATTTGCAAACTAGAGCTGCAGAACTTTGGTAATTTTTGGCGAATGCAGCTACAATATCTTTACCTAGTGTTATGGCAGTGATTCTAAGATGAAGAAAGACAGTTCTTAGCTTTTTTTTAACATCAGCTGGACACTCACAATAATACAATATTCGAAAGAGCTACTGGTAAAGGTGTGATACAGTCAGGGTTTCCTGCAGTTTGCCCCGGCCTACTTTGAGAGAGTGTGTAGGAGGCATTTTTCATAGGTGCAGGCAGTTGCTCGAGTTTATCAGACTCCAAAATAACATGGACACTGTATACAGCAGACAGTAGCCCCCGGACATATATTGATTATCACCAAGCAGCGAGGACATCAGCACTTTTAAATAACAAGTCATCTTCCACTTGTTTCTTCCCATCTCCCTGTGAGCTGGTTTCAATTGTGTTTATTCATGGGCTAAATTACCCATTTTAAATAAAATGTGTATGGAATATCACAAATGCATGCTTCAAACCTTTGGTTTTCAACCAACTTACAGTAAACCTATGTATTGTGCATATGCTATTAGCTACTCCCTGTCACATTCCTGTCAGCAACCAATTTGGCTTAAAAAAAAATTCCTTTTTGAATATTCATGGCCTAATCACCATATAAATGTGGCCATGTCCCAAAGTGATGACTTTACTTTCAAACCATGGGACAACAGAGAAAATTAAGCTTCCGTGAATGTAAACTTGAGATATTGATGACATTTGGTGAGGTATAAGGAGTGGCCAAGGGGGCCTGCATCCCAATGCACTTTGTTATTAGAATAAGTCTCAAGTAAAGGGCACCTGTTAATGTAAATAGTGTATTTTGTTAATCAATAAAACAGAGGAGAGATGCTGAGTATATTGGGAGAAGGATGTTAGGGATAGAGCTGCTAGGCAAGAGAAGAAGAGGAAGGCCTAAGAGAAGGTTTATGGATGTGGTGAGAGAGGACATGCAGGTGATGGGTGTAAGAGAACAAGATGTATAAGACAAAGATATGGAAGAAGATAATCCACTGTGGCAACCCAACGGGAGCAGCCGGAAAATGAAGAAGAAGAAGTTAATCAGTAAATTAGGAGCACAGTGACACAGCAGTAGCACTGCTATCTCGTAGTAAGGAGTCTGGGGGTCACAACCTGGGGGCTATCTGCATGTATCTTGTATGTCCATCCATGTGCGTTTGCTCCAGTTTCCTCCCACAGACCAAAAACTGGCTGTTTCAATTGGCCGTGCTTGTTTGTGTTCACCCCAGAGTCTTATTTTCTACAATTGATCATCTGTTAAACCCAGGTAACACAAAGGAATGCCCCCAGAATACTTCCAGTGAAACCTGTGAGAACATTGCTGTATTTTTCAATCAAAAAATTCATGATATTAGAGATAACATAGTATATCTCCCCAACACTGCAGAACCTCCAAAGCCCCGGTACTCCATTATAAACAAATTAAATGCTTTCACCAGGATAGATCTACCTGAATTACATAGTATAATCTCTCAACTGAAACCCTCCACCTGCGTCCTTGACCCAATACCAACAAGGTTTTTCAAAGAAATATCAGGCGTGCTAATTGACAATATTCTGGACATAGTTAATTCGTCATTAAATACGGGGGTCTTTCCAGACTGTCTTAATTCTGCTGTAGTTAAACCCCTGCTCAAGAAAAATAATCTTGACCCATCTCTAACCTGCCCTTCTTAAGTAAAATTCTAGAGAAGGCAGTCATTTTGCAATTAAATGACCACCTCAATAAACATGCTATTCTTGATAAATTTCAGTCAGGCTTCAGAACAAACCACAGCACAGAAACTGCACTTGTTAAAGTAGTAAATGACTTGTGGGTAAATGCAGACAGTGGCCATTTATCTGTTCTCATCCTCTTAGATCTGAGTGCCGCATTTGACACCATTGATCACAATATTCTTAGAGATCGCCTTAGTCAATGGGTGGGCCTCTCTGGCAGTGTCTTAAATTGGTTTGAATCCTACCTGATAGGTAGAAAATTCTCAAAGACACATGATATCCGATATGGTGTTCCACAAGGCTCTATCCTGGGTCCACTGCTCTTCTCAATTTACATGCTTCCGTTAGGTCAGATTATCTCGGGTTACAACGTGAGTTACCACAGCTATGCTGATGACACACAGCTGTACTTATCAATAGCACCTGATGACTCTGACTCTTTCGATTCACTAACACAATGTCTTACTGGTATTTCTGAATGGATGAATAGTAATTTTCTCAAACTAAATAAAGAGAAAACTGAAATTTTAGTAATTGGCAATAATGGATTCAATGAGGTTATCAGAAATAAACTTGATGCAGTAGGATTAAAAGTTAAGACGGAAGTAAAAAACTTAAGGGTTACTGTTGACTGTAATCTGAATTTTAAATCACATATTAATCAGATCACTAGGACAGCATTTTTTCACTTAAGAAACATAGCAAAAGTTAGACCTCTTATATCACTGAAAGATGCTGAGAAAATAATTCATGCTTTTGTTTTCAGTAGACTAGATTACTGTAACGCACTCCTCTCAGGACTACCCAAAAAAGACATAAATCACTTGCAACGAGTGCAGAATGCAGCTGCTAGAATCCTAACTAGGAAAAGAAAATCCGAACACATTTCTCCAGTTTTGATGTCACTACACTGGTTACCTGTGTCATTCAGGATTGACTTTAAAATTCTGCTTATGGTTTATAAAGCCTTAAATAATCTCGCCCCATCTTATATAGCGGCTAGAACGTAAATGGAGGAAAGATGGTCTCACTGTTACCTTCGACTGCATGAGTGACGCGTGGTCCCAATACCAGAGAGCGGTCAGAGGTGCAAGGAACCGTTTTTTCGCTGACATCATCTCAAAAAACTCTGGCGATCAACGTGTCTTATACAAAACACTAAATGCTGTCCTCTCTCCAGCCGTAACTGTTTTCTCTGCTGCCTCCACTGCTCTTTGTAATCAGATCCTCACGTTTTTTCTGGATAAGGTCACGAACATTAGATCCCAGATCTCCATTTCTTCTTCTGGCTCTGTTGATTTAGCCGCTCCTGCGCACGGTTCCCTCACCAGATTTGAACCTATTTCGCTCCCCATCTGGAAAAATCGTTGCCTCAATGAAGCCTTCGGGCTCTCCGGACGATGTGGTGCCGTCCAGACTGCTGAAAGATGTGTTTCCTGTGATTCGATATGATGTCCTAAAGATCATAACTAGTAGTCTATCCTCGGCTATAGTTCCTCATGCTTTCAAACACGCAGTTGTACATCCAATTGTGAAAAAACCTGATCTTGACCCTGCCATTCTTTCCAATCTTCGTCCAATCTCCAAGCTACCTTTCTTGTCAAAATACTAGAAAAGTAGTTTATGAGCAATTAACTCATCACCTACAGGACCATCAGGTAATGGATCTTTTTCAGTCAGGCTTTAGGCCCCAACACAGCACAGAAACCGCGCATTTATGTGTCCTAAATGACGTCCTTTTGGCATTGGACTCAGGATTCCACGTGGTTATGGTTCTTCTCGACTTATCTGCTGCTTTCGACACAATCGACCACGACATCATGATCTCCGACTCGAATCCTGGGCTGGTGTATCTGGCTTAGCCCTCGACTGGTTCAGGTCATATTTCTGCAACAGGACTCTCAGAGTCATGCTAGACGATTTTTCATCTGAATCAGTCCCACTCCCATGTGGGGTTCCCCAGGGTTCCATTTTAGGGCCACTACTTTTTTCAATCTACATCCTGCCTTTAGGTGCAATTTTTAGAAAGCATGCAATTTCATATCACCTATATGCTGACGACTGCCAAATTTATTTCTCCCTCAAGCCAACTGACTCCACCAAACCTCTCCTCGACTGCCTATCTGACATTAAGGACTGGCTGGCTGTAAACTTCCTTCACCTGAACGATTCAAAACCGAGGTCATTGTTTTAGTCCCGACTGCAAACAGGCTCCACCCCTTGGCCTCGTTTCTCTTCCCATTCCAGTAACTTCGTCTGTCTCCAATCTTGGAATCAAAATGGATACGTTCCTGAAAATGGATGCTCAAGTCAACAGCACAGTAAAATCCTGCTTTTTCCATCTAAGGCAATCGCCAAACTCAAGCCTATTCTTTCTAACCACCTCCTGGAATCAGTAATTCATGCATTCATTACGTCCCGGCTTGACTACTCTAATTCCTGCCTTTTGGTATCAGTAAAGCCACACTTTCTAGACTCCAACTGGCTCAAAATGCGGCTGCAAGGCTTCTAACTGGAAGTAGCAGAATCCAACACATTTCACCAATTTTGAAAACCCTTCACTGGCTGCCGGTTAGATTCAGAATCGATTTTAAGATTCTCCTCCTAACCTATAAGGCATTAAACGGTCTAGCCCCCGCCTATTTGAGTGTCTTGCTCCATTGTCACAATCCCCCTCGTGTTCTTAGATCCACAGATCAGCTGCTCCTAACCGTTCCCAAGGCACGTTTTAAAGCTTGTGGTGAAAGGGCTTTCTCCGTCTGTGCACCCAGGCTCTGGAACTCCCTGCCCTTAGTGGTTAGGCAAGCCGCTTCAGTCGCCACATTCAAATCTCGCCTAAAAACGCACTTCTTCACATTGGCTTTTAATTCTTAACCTGTTTCATTTTCCACTTGTCTTTTGCTATTTTCTCTATTTTATTTGGTCCCTTGACCTGTTTTTAGTATCTCTGTTTTAATTCTCTCTTAATGTTTATTTTTAATATTTTGCTTTTAGTTCTGCTTGTTGTAACTGTACAGCGCTTTGGTCAGTTGTAATGCTGTGTTTTTAAGCGCTCAACAAATAAATATGGTATGGTATGGTATGGTATATATCGGAATGCCTGACACCTTATATTCCAAATCGTAACCTCAGATCTTCAAATGAGTGTCTCCTTATAATTCCAAAAGCTAAACTTAAAAGAAGTGGTGAGGCGGCCTTCTGCTGTTATGCACCTAAAATCTGGAATAGCCTGCCAATAGGAATTCGCCAGGCAAATACAGTAGAGCACTTTAAAACACTGCTGAAAACACATTACTTTAACATGGCCTTCTCATAACTTCACTTTAACTTAATACTAATACTCTGTATGTTCAATTCATCATAATAACTATTCACAGTGGCTCCAAAATCCGTACTGACCCCTACTCTCTCTTCTGTTTCTTTTTCCGGTTTCTTTGTGATGGCGGCCTGCGCCACCACCACCTACTCAAAGCATCATGATGCACCAACATTGCTGGACTGAAAGCCAGAAGTCTACGTAAACATCATCATCAGGTCCTTCCATGAAAACCCTAAATACAAAGAGGACTGTTTGATTTATGTTAGGTAGATTGCCCAGAGGGAACTGGGCGGTCACTTGGTCTGGAACCCCTACAGATTTTATTTTTTTTCTCCAGCCTTTGGAGTTTTTTTTTTTATTCTGTCCACCCTGGCCATCGGACCTTACTTATTCTATGTTAATTAATGTTGACTTATGTTTATTTTTTATTGTGTCTTCTATTTTTCTATTCTTCATTTTGTAAAGCACTTTGAGCTACATTTTTTTGTATGAAAATGTGCTATATAAATAAATGTTGATTGATTGATTGATTGATTGACCCTGCAGAGGGCTGGTCACCTATCCAGGGTGTTGTCCCTGCCTTCTCGTATTGCTTGTTGGAATGGCTTCAGCTGTCCCCTGCGCTGAATAAGATGGTTTAGAGGATGATTGGATCAATAAATACTATAATCTATCCTGCCCAAAGCAACTCTCACTTGCATTATGCTGTTTATTGCCGCAGTGGAGACAAATGGTGAAAGAATAGGATATCTTTAGTTCACAAAAATGTTAATGATAATGAGATGTGCCCTGTAACCCGGCAGTAGATGACTACTAATAGGTTTAGTAATGAGCTTTTCAATGATTTATTATTTCAAATCAAGATAGATTCATAGCTGAGTCAATTGATCACTCAGTCTGTGTAGTTTTTCCCACCTCTTTCTGTACAACTGATATCAACTGATCCGGCTCAGGTTGACCCATATAAAGTGTTTAGTTAACCTCTGCCAGCAAGAAAGTTTCTTTCCTGTATTTTACAACTTATTTCTTGCAATAAGCAGCATTTCAGTGAATGAAATTCTTTAAGTAAGCAGAACTCTGAGACCTATAATCTTGGGAGAAAAAAAATGATATACACATATAGGTATTGTATATGACCTTATACAACATATTTCTGTGGAATCCATAACACCCACACCAGTCTCTTTTACATTAATAACATACATTATTGATGGTAATGTACAGTATAAATATGTGATGAATGTGTTGCAGCAAAGAATTTCCATCCAGTCCTCCTCCTTAGATAGCATTCAATCCTTTGAAGTGAGCCTTTGACCTGATTCACAAATTAGTCCTACTTCCAGACTGCTGCTGCAGCTATATATATATAACATGTCTAGAAATGAAATGAGCTGAAATGTACTATTTACATTTTAAGAAAGAATTGTTTATAAAAGAGGATTGAGTAACAGTTTGGCAAAGGCAAATACAATTAGTGATCGGAAACACAAAGTATCTTATCTTATAAGCAAGTACTTCCACACACTTTGATTTTGTCACAACTCCTGCCGGCACACAAAACAAAAGTTATCCACAGCCATAAAAATATGTGCCACCTGAGCTGCAGCTATGACATCGATGGTTTGATAAAAATGCCTGCATGTCTTGTTTGTCCATTTTTTCCATTTAAATCCTGATGCATGTAATAAGAATATAAGTTTAATGTCACTGTGCTCTGTACAAAAAATATTTTATAAATCCACTCACGTGTACAGGCCAGATTTAGCACATAGGGGCCCATCATTTAGAACTGCTAGGCAAGCATTAGAAGACAAGAAAGGGACAACTACAAAAATGGGCATTGTACTATTTCTGTGTGACAGAGTCAGCATGATATTAGATCCTCTCTTTGCCTTGTTTGGAATGGCATGATTTACCCAAGTAAGGGCCTGCACGTGGAGAAAGAGTATAAAGCCTTGGAATATTGCCCGGCACACCTTTGAAGCCGACGGACGGATGGGAGATAATGTAATTCCGATCCTGAAAAATCCTTTCTAGCAGAGTGACGAAAATGGCAGACTGTATACATCGAGATCCCACTTTGATAATAGTCTTGCTATGGCTTCCTTCGTTTGTAATGTCGCGTAAATTGTCATTAAAGAAAGCTAAGTTATTTTTGCTTATGTGATTTCTTACCGCCGTATCACTATGGGAGGTATATTGCCTCATTATAATATATCTATTTAGGTTCAGGTTACTTAAAACGCTGCAATTAAAAAGAACTTATTCCAACCAGGGAGCTACCGCCCCGTCGAGGAAAACAATACACTACTTTATTTAATGAAGTGTCAGAGATTTTAGGGTAATTACTGAAATAAAATCAGATTATCTAAGATCAAATGCAGAAAGAAAAGAGAAAAATTCAAAACTTTTATAACACAGATGCCAAGGTGTCGCAGATCCTGTGCTTATCAACTATTCAGCAGTGTAGCGTCCATTAAAAGCAGGAACACAAAATGTCAGGTCCTATATAAAAACACATTGAATGGCAGCGCTCATTGGAATACAATCTTACAAATTGGTGACGAAAGGATGCCATCAAAACACCTGTTAAAATAATAAATTATAGAACATAATGTTATTTGATCAATGCTGACACTGTGGTGTGAAGATCTACCTGATGATCCTGTATAGAAGTTAAACAGGAGCCCTCCAGAGCACTTGCTAGAGCTTTCTTTACGCTGGTATAATAACAACAGCCATGACAACAAGGAGGAGAATTAGGCTGCTCTGGCTCCTCTTAGTTTTTTGACCCTTTGTGCTCCTGGACCTCCATGTGGTCTCTTCTTCTTCTTGTTCTTCTTCCTTTTCATCTTTTCTCACTTCTACATGATACCATTGTGTTTGATCAGCCTTGGTCCTGCACCTCCTTCATTTTAGATCCTTTTCCATCAGACCTTTTTTTACTTTATCCATCCACCTCTGCTTTGGTCTCACTTGCTTTCTCTTCCCCGGTACTTCCATTCCCATCACTCTTTTGCCTCAGTCTCTTCTCATCACATATCCATACCACTTCAACCTACTTTCCTCTATTTTCTTAGATGTCTCTCCCACTCTTGTTTGCTCTATGAAACCCCAAAATCCACATTAAATATTTCTTTTTCTTCTTTTTATATGTAATGTTTAAATAAACCATAAGGTTCTTACTCAGACTTAATTTAAATGTTTTCAAATTAGACAATTTAATAGTACTCTTATCTTGATTTTGTTTGGACCAATAAAAAAAAAGTGCACCAATAATTGAAGCTCCACAAATTAAAATGATTTATCAGATCAAAAGCTGGTTATTAAAAATAAAAAGCTGGAATCTCTCATTCAGACCCTGTGCTATGGCTCTCCACATTGTAGACAGGTTCATTCTGTTTGCTTGAATTATCCTTGAGATGTGTCTCGGGTAAAAGGCATCATTTTACCACTCAACGATAAAAGTTGAGTTCTGGCTGTGATCAGGCTGTTTTCAAGTGACCTGGGGAAGAAATACACATCAAATAATAACATACTGTGGATTCAGAAAATATTCAGCTCCCTTTACTTTCTACACACATTATTGTGTTGTAGACTTCAATTTATATGGATAAATCTCTGTGGTGGGCTGGCACCCTGCCCGGGTTTGTTTCCTGCCTTGCACCCTGTGTTGGCTGGGATTGGCTCCAGCAGACCCCTGTGACCCTGTAGTTAGGATATAGCGGGTTGGATAATGGATGGATGGATGGATATATCTGACATTTTTACCCATCAGTCTATACTTATTCACCCATAATGACAAATTGAAAACATGCTGATGGACTACTTGCATGGACAGGTGTCCCAGCTGAGAAGGAGCAAGGTACCTTATCTGAGAAGTGACCACTGACGCCAGTGTAGTGAAAGGTCGGAGGGAACAACCTGGCACGATTACATCCTTCCCTGTCACACTAGCCTTCCTTGGTGACACTACCTGTATGGACTCCCAAAAGACACTGCGAATTGTAGTCCCATAGTGTCTTGTTGTGTTCCAGGGGTGCTGCAGGAATTCATTTTCCCTAATTTTTGGGTCTTCCAATTGCCCTAGCACTGGAAGTACTCCTGGTCCTAACATAAAAGAAGCTGCTTAAACTCGTCCAGGTGAGTTGGAGTTGGGTGGAAAAAGGACAAAGCTTGGCTAGAAGAGTAGAAGAAGAGAGAAAAACAGGAGAAAAATTACATTGCACTGTATGGTTTTTTAAAGCTTTTTTATAAAGTGCTTTATATAATAAAATATATCTTTGAGCCCAGAATATGCCTGAGGTTTGGGTTGCTGCAAAGCCCCCTAGTGGTCACTACTATTTTCTGAAAGATTTGTAAATTTATTACAAATCAAAAGCTGAAATCTCTCAATCATATAACATTTCAGACCCATAATTCATTACTTTGTAGAAGCTCCTTTGGCAGCAATTCCATCTTTAAATATTCTTGGGTACAGTAAGTCTACAAGCTTTGCACTCATGGATTTGGGCAGTTTATCCCATTCTTCCTGGCAGATCCTCTCATAGATTGGATGGGAAGCATCTATAAACTGATATCTTCAGGTCTCTCCACAGATGTTTTATGAAGTTTAACTCTGGGCTTTGCCCAGGCCACTCAAGGACAGTCAGAATCTTGGCCTGAAGCCACTCTTGGCTGTGTGTTTCAGGTTTTTGTCATGGTGAAAGCTGAACCGTTACTCTTTGTCCCAAACATCAGTTTCCAGCCCTTATACGCTAGAGTTTGTCCTTATAGTCTTATCTGACTAGCAGCAAAGACTTTTTTTTTTGGACTATTCCCAACCTTGCTTGCTAACACTACTCCAAACACTACTCCCACGAGTTTGAGGGGTGACCCCCAGTAAGCCTTAATTTTCTTTACCTCATCACTATCATATTTTTAGATTGTTCTTTGCCTGATCCCTTTCGTCAGATCATTTGCCATCAGAAACCCTAACATGAGCTCATACCACCAAACAACACAGTTTTTAGGATTATTGAGGGGCACACAAACACATCAAAGTTAAAATGTCAGTAAAGGCCATTTCATACTTATCACATACAATGGACCACACTCTCATGCATAGAAAAGTATAGTCATTTTGACATCAGTCTAGATGACCAAACTCGCACTGAGTTTTTATATTTTTGTGCTGCACTGACTTTTCTGCATTAATTGCACATATGCTATAAATGACACATGAATATGGACATTTCCAAGGAGCATGCTGTCAAAGGTGTAATCATTTTCATAGATATGTCAAGTATGAATTAAAGGGATCTAGATATAGGAAGCCAGCTATGAGATGTTTACCTAAATTAGAAAGTATTTTGCTCTGCAAGTATCTATTCATTTAGAACGGCTCAAGGACTCGTATAGGCCTGAGTTAGTCAGAGGAAATTCTTGGAGTTGGGTGTTGATGCTTTTCAGAGTGTTATGGTAGGGGTTTGGGGCGATCCTGACCATGGATCAATTTCTAAGATGGGGTTTGAAGCTGACCCTCAACAAGTGTAATTCTATGCTTAGAATCGGGAAGTTATTTGGGCAATTGGAGTTATTTGGAATATTGTTTGGTGTGTAGATGTTTGATGTCATAGGTGTTATGGCTCAGCCAAGGTCAGGAATTGTATAGCTAGACCCAATGTGGCAGCTAGGTTTATTTTCTGTTATTAATTAGTTAATACAATACAATACAATAAATTTTTGTATAGCCCAAAATCACACAAGGTGTTGCAATGGGCTTTAATAGGCCCTGCCTTTTGATAGCCCCCCAGCCTTGACTCTCTAAGAAGACAAGGAAAAACTCCCAAAAAAACCCCAGTGTTTTGGAATGGCAGAAACCTTGGAAAAGGCAATTCAAAGAGAGACCCCTTTCCAGGAAGGTTGGGTGTGCAGTGTGGTGTCAAAGAGAAGGAGGTCAATATAATACAATACACAGAACAAAACACAAGTAATCCTCAATACAGTATAATAGTAAAATAAAAACATTACAAGTACAGAGCAGAATTTAACAGTAGATGATATCACATAATATGATTTGGATTTGTTTAGAGTCCTGGAGACCTCAGCCATCAAGCTGCTTCCCCAAATTGGCAATTCCACAGCTGAGATAGTGCTGGGCCAGCCAATCCAATGAAAGGACCCCTCTACCCCATGATTCCTGCAATCTTTCATCACGGATGACTTTACCTTAGGCAGGCAAAACAACTTGACAAGTGGGCCGTGGCACCAAGTGCAACATTTGAGTACTGAGAAGAGAAACAGAATAGGTGACGGTTAGTAACAAATTATACTATCATGTTAATTATATTTTAGTGCTAATGACTAACAACAGAGATGCAGTCTGTACAGTTAATCAGCAGCTCTAGTCTAAATTGAAGTAGTGAGTCTTCAGCTAGGATTTGAAAGCTGAGACTGAAGGGGTACCTCTTATAGTAGCAGGCAGACCATTCCACAGTTTAGGAGCCCTGTAAATAAAAGCTCGACCTCCCACTGTTATTTTATTAATCCTTGGAATCATAAGCAGACTGACATGTTGAGATCTTAATGTGTGCTCTGGTTTGTAAGTTGTCGCAAAAAATGAGACATATGAGTCATGAAAAGGTTTGGGGCAGCCACCCGTATAATTGATTTCCGGGCTGCAAAGTCGATCAAATGAATACCGCACTGATGTGCACAAAACCGAGTCCAAAACAGAACTGAGGGAATAGGGAAAAAGTGGAGGCTTTTAAAGGGGAAGACAGGAAGTGAAGTCAAAGGGGTCAGGCTCATGAAGGTCTTCTGCCATTGGTGCGAGCCCAGATGTGACATCACAGGAGCCGGAGCCGGCAAGGTCTCCTTCCATTGGCTCAGTCCCGGAAGTGACGTCAAGAGGACCAGGTGGGATCTCCCATGAATGGTCTGCAGGCAAGGGAGAAAAAGAGTCAGTGCACTCTGCCACATCCCGGTATGTCTCAGAACTGCCCTTACTCAAGCCTTTTAGCTGCCTCCCATGCGCACGTGTGTGACAAAGTCATGATAAGTTCAGACAAGTAAGCCGGACCTTGGCCATTTAATGCTTTATATGTTAAAAGGAAGATTTTGAAATCTGCCTTAAACTTAACCGGGAGCCAGTGTAAGGATTTAAGAACTGGAGTTATGTGTTCGTATTTTCTTGTTCTTGAATTAATTCTTGCAGCAGCATTTTGGATTAGCTGGAGACTGTATAAAGAACAGTTTGAACATCCAGTGAACACAACATTGCAATAGTCAATCCTACTAGAAATAAATGCATGAATTAATTTCTCAGAATCCTGCTTATTTAGAAAATGCCTTAATTTCCCAACATTTTTAAGATGGAAAAAACATGATTTGGACAACTTTGTAATATGCACTTTAAATGACATGCTAGAGTCAAAGATAACTCCTAGATTGTGGGCTGATTCGGCAAATTAATGGTTATTCCTACTGAGTTAAATGATGACAAAATATTGTTGTGATCAGCGTCATTCCCTCTAATAATTAACATCTCTGTTTTATCGATGTTTAAAGACAAGTACTTCTCATCCATCCACTCCTTTAATTCACTAACACAACTAATTAAAGACAACATCTGAGAAATTTCATTTGATCTTAAAGAAAGGTATAACTGGGTGTCATCTGCAGTTGAGTGAAAATTACGTTCAGCACATTTCTGTATGCATTTGAATCAATTTGATAAATAAGAACTAAACCAAGCGAGCACAGTGCCTGTAAGCTCAACATCATTTTGTAGCCTGTGCAGTAAAATAGAATTGTCAATGGTGTCAAACGCTGCGCTTAAGTCTAACAAAATAATTACGGTGGCGTTTCTTTCATCACAGGGTATCAGAATGTCATTTACAACACTCGTTAGTGCCGTTTCTGTACTATGACCAGTGCGGGAACAAGACTGGAATTTCTCAAATAAATTGTAATGCATAAGGTGTGACTGAAGCTGACTGGCAACTACTTTTTTTGGAGATGAAGGGTAAATTTGAAATGGGTCTATAATTATTTAGTATGTGTGGGTCTAGGTCTGACTTTTTAAGTAATGATTTAATGACTGACACTTTTAGTGCATTAGGTAATGTGCCATGCAATAATAAACTATTGATAATGTTTAGAATAAGCACTGCAAGAACATCCATTGTACCTTTTATTAGTTTTGTTTGCACTGGATCTAAGGAACAAGTAGTAGGTTTCATTTTAGAATTAAAGTTAAGACTTCCTGCTCAGTTACAGGATTAAAATAAGTGTTGAATGCAAGGTGAGACAGCTAGTATGTTGTTTGCACTGTGATGCTGAGATTTGGGACCTTATATTTTTATTTTCTCATTAAAGAAGTTCGTAAAGTCTGTACTGCTAATATCTGTTGGTATTTTGCACTGTAGATCTGAATTCCCATTTGTTCATTTAGCCACTGTTCTAAACAGGTTATCCTACTATTTATCCCTCATCTTTATTAATTAAGTCTAATAATTTTTATATTTTAGATAAAGAAGTCTGTTTTGGCTGACCTGTGATATGCCGGCGTTCTGTCCAGGATCATTTCCTTCCTTGTGCCCAGTGCTGCCTGGATAGTCTGTTGCCCTACCATGAGCCTGAAATGGACTAAGCAGGTTTGAAAATGTTATGTTATGACTATTTTGGCTTTTTTGTTTTTGGTAAGGGAAGCACATAGTGATGCCCCAGTATATACATAAATGTAGCTGTGTGCCTTATTAAAATGTTTACTTTTATATCGAGTAGTAACTGATTATTACACTGTATTGTTTCAAAACAACTATTTTCATAAGTTGATGCCTCCCATGTGTCCCGATTCATTATAGAGAATTCAGTTTTTAAAAGATACCGGAATCATTGGAGCATAAGGCACAGTGTGCCCAGATATAGTGAGGAACATTTGAATTGGGAAAAGTAACCTGTAGCGTCTATATAATGTAATAAAACATTTTGCAGTTGAACAGTCTAATTAGAATCCCATTAGCCTTTCAAAATGTCAGACTGAGTTGACAGATGAGGTCTAGGAATAGAGTGAGAGAGAAGTCACCATCTGAATAATGTAAGTGCTTCCAAAATATCCATAAATCACTGGAGCAGATCTTACAGAAAAAAACTGAATCGATTATACGGCCCAGCAGTTCAGGTAGTGGAGCCAAACAAAGTGAACTGACTGAATATTCAAATCGGCTTCCTTAATATGGACCCCCGGGTAAGTAGCCACATGCTGTCCTCTAGGGGCGCTGCACAATATTTTACTGCACACTTGTACTCATATAGCTTTGTTAAAAAGTGCACAAACTGCAATGCAAAGTCTTTGTTGCCCATATTTTCACAGTAACAGTGCGTGCCTTTAAAACAACAGTTCAAAATAAAGATACTGGTTTTCTTCATGCTGATGTATATTCAATCTATTCAGGATTTGAAATTGCTGTACACCAACACAACCCATCAAACTTGAAGGAGTTGGAGCAATTTTGCCTTGAGGCAAAGGTGCAAACATCCCAGTGGCTCGTAATTGTATGATTATTGTGGCTGTCCAAGGGTGTGCCAGCAAATGATTCTAATGTTACTATGAAGGTTGTGCCATAGCTTATATCGGTGCTCTCGTGTCATTCTACACTAATTACTGTGGTATTCAAACGCCCGTTCTCATTTCAGTGCTACAGTAACATCTCTTCACACAGTAGCAGCTTACAGTTAGCAATATAGACTGTTATCCCTTAGGAAATGAATATATAAATAAATGGATACTCAGTCGACAAATAAAATTTATGCCATCTTGTACTTCTAACCTACTGATTCACTCTAGTGGTGTTTTTTCAGCTTCATTCATTTGCAATTTCCTTTCTTTGAACATTTTTATTGTTAAGTTTTATTATTTGTTTTTTTCAGAGCAGAGTTATGGTAAATGAAATATCATTTGCCAAGTGGCTATGTCATAATGGATATGATTTATAACATTAAACTCATTTTTACAGTTTATTTTTAGGGAAAATAATTAAAGAAACTTTATGCTTACAATGGGCCGCTAAAGGTTAACTAAAAGGTCTTGCAGCAAGCACATCCAATATTTTTCCCTTTTTTTAATTCCATAAAATAAATTATTTAATCTCATTACTTATGCCCCCACTGTAACTGTAATAAGCTTAGTCAGTCTTATCTGGAGTTTCCCTAGCGTTGTATATGTTAAGATACGAAGTGCACAGTGTGTTCCAGATCAGACCTTATAAGGACACCAGTAACGATAACGTGCAGTGAATACACTTGACGTGAGCATTCCTAGTTTTCATTCTCTGTCTCTGTACATTTAGCATTCGTTTGCTCAGTGGTTGATATGCTTGCTGCTTCCTGAGCAGCTCTTCTTTTCTCCACCTTAGCGGCCCACTTCTTCTCTTCTTTCATTGGTATCTTTTCACGTTAAATCTGATTAAGTCAGTGTTTTTGTTGCAATTACTTAGTACATTTTCTTTAATTTTTCACTTAAGTTGGCACTTATGTCTTCAATCTGCCTCAAGAATGATTTAAGGTATGAAGAGGTAGGGGAGCCAGTTTCTGTAGCCGAGGATCAGACCGCCAAGGTCCCCGCCTTCGGCCGCATCGAGAGGAGTCAGATGAGGTGGCTCGGGCATCTGATCAGGATGCCTCCTGGACGCCTCCCTGGTGAGGTGTTCCGGGCACGTCCAACCGGGAGGAGGCCCGGGAAGACCCAGGACACGCTGGAGGGACTATGTCTCCCGGCTGGCCTGGGAACGCCTTGGGATTCTCCCGGAAGAGCTGGAAGAAGTGGCCGGGGAGAGGGAAGTCTGGGCCTATCTGCTTAAGCTGCTGCCCCCGCGACCCGACCTCGGATAAGCGGAAGAGGATGGATGGATGGATGGAGAGGTAGGGGAAGTGATGGCGAAAGTGGTAGGAAATGAGAACGGCGCCTGTACATATGCGCCTGCTGGTCGCTGCCGAGAGTTGATTGTACAATAAAATAAAATAAAAAGAGGAATAACCTTGGAGGTCAATCATCACCCCAAAAGTGAATAGTAGACATCACATAGTATATGTGTACTAAATTGCAGGTCAATAGGTCAAACAGTTTGCAAGCTACAGGTGATTTAAAATCCAGGACAGACAAATGAACAGCCACGGTAGCGTATTATATAAGAAAATTATAAAACGGAAGTCTCCAGACAGATAAAGTGCCATATAGTTAAGCATTTTATTTGTGTTTTTAATTCCTTTCGATGTTGGGAAAGCAAAAAATCTTTTTCTGAAGATTTATTTTCTTGTTCAAAACATACCCATGCTTCTCAGATATTGAGTCAAAGCGTTATGGCCACCTGCCTAAGGTGCTGCTGCTCTTCTGACCTGACAAGGCATAGGCTCTATAAAATTTAGGAAGGTGTCCTGTGTAGTTACTTGGCATCTTCTGTCATCAGCAGTGGAGCTATTCCTTAGCCTACCATTCCCTTTGCAATTTCTGAGCTTACCAGTGTGTTCTTCCTCCTTAATGATATTCCAGATGGTTGGTTTAGGTGATCTTAAGGTTTTACGAATGTCTGTAATGGTTTTATTCTTGTATTTCAGCCTCATAATGGCTTCTTTGACTTTCATTGGCACAGCTCTTGTTCTCATGTTGACTGGCAAGTACAGATTTCATAGATAGTAGTCTATAGATAGAAGCCAGCTTAGGTATATACACAAATGAAACACACCAGTGTGATCACTAACCCCTGTGTTGCCAATTGCAACATTATGGTGTCCTGAAATAGTGCAGGTAGAAAAAGTATAATCATTTCTACATGGTGTGCCTGAAATGTATGCAAATACCTTTAAATTAAAGTCTGCACATCTGAATTGGTTGATTTGTGATTTTAAACTGTGGAGCAAAGAGGTAAATAAAGGACAAATGTGTATGGAGGGCACTGTAAAATGAATGTTAAATGACTGCTTCACTGTAATGATGAAATATATTTCTAGGACTGTTTTATGCAAAAGCCAGAGCCATAATAAGAAGTAGAATGCAATTAAATATAATGAATCACAGGCAGCTACAAGGTGCCTTTAAATGTAAATTAAATACAAATGACTGTTGTAAAAGGATTTGCAATATGACAATTAAATGGTGTGTTGGTTTTGTTCAAAGGTTTGGCCTGCAATGCCAAAACATGTAACACAAAATCTGTCAGGGCTCTTACTTGGTACCTACAATTCACATGAAAGAGTTCAAGCTTTTAAATTGCTCACGTTTCAATGGCTCAGGTATGAAACTGTATAGTAGCAAAGGGAGAAAGAGAGAGAAGCAGAGGGACAGAGCTATTAGCCATCAAAGTGTAGCAGATGAAATGCCAGACTCAGAAAGGGCTGCACAGTCTCACTTAAGATTCAAGTGAATAGTGCATTGCAGTTGCTTTTTATTTCCCTTCCTGCTCGTTTATTAAAATGCTAGTATCATAAAAGACTTTAATCCCAAAAGCCATTAAGGCTCACTTGATAGGAAATTTTCTGGAGAAAACCTCTCAATAGAAAATACCATTGATGTATGCAAGGAACTTCAGAGGCACCTTTCTGGCAGACAGTTTTTCAAAAGTGCTTAAGATATTTTTAACAGACAACAATGTAGAACCTTTGATAAATCTCGCCAGAGAAGACTGTGCCCAATTTCTGTTCTGCTGTCTGATAGAGTAAGATATCTTAAGAGACTAACATTACATTCATTTGAACTCACCCTTGAATGGACAACATGGCAACATCCTCAGCTAATGAACTTGTGCTGCCACACAATTGTCAGAATGTCTTGGAGCCTTTCATAAATTCTAACTGCCCTAAAAAGAGAGGGCCGCTTACCCCTGGCACTTACTCTGTTATGTAAAGCACTTGCTTTCTCTCTCAGTTCTGATTGGCTGTCTTGTATGTCACCCTTCTGGGTCTCCATGCTTGTCACAATTTACCAAACCTCACACCCTGAAATGCCAATTTCCTGCCTTTGTTTTTCAGTGGGGTCTGGGTTTCTTTTAAATATCTCAAGACTTTCTTTTTCACTGTGTCATCCTATTGGTGCTCTTGCCCATACCTGAAAACTACTAGTGCAACCATGGAGCATATTGTAAAGTCACTGACACGTTGCATCAGACTGAGGAGGAGTCACCACCAGTATGAGCTGGCATTGTTTCATGTAAATGAGCAGCTTCAGAGCTAGTTGCTGGGGAGCCTAGAAAGATGTCAAGCCTACAATGTAGTTGTATATAAACTCCTACTTGTGCAGGAACAGTGAGAGGTCCTTTCAAGGATAGCAAGTTACCTAAAAGAGTGATGCAAAGAGCGAGAAAATCCATTGAGAATTCATCTGTACAACATTGGTGTCAGGAATGGGATAAAGATAAAACCAATTTAGCAAAGCACAGAGTTCTATAGAAACCAAAATTGGACTTTCTGGCCTCTTCTGAGGAGTTGCAGGAGAGCCTCAATGCAAAATTCTGTGGTCTGGAATGTCATTTGCAGCATCAGCATAGCAAGAAAGACTGCTTAGAGATTGCTGCCTCTGCAGTTCCACCACCGGCTCTCCATCTGCTAAGGTCCATTGGCCTGGTTAACTTCAGACCCCTTTGCTGGGAAAAAGTGTGGTGCATCAAGTTGCAACTGACCTCAGGGAAGCATTGTGAGAGATGAAACTGCACACAGAAAGAATGCAGCAGACTGAGGAGGCATTACAGAGCAGCAGTTTAGGTGGAGTCTCAAAACTAAGATCCGGACTTGGAACACTTTTTGCAGAGTCAGTTCAGGGAAGGAACATACGAGCTAGCTATGAGATATATTTGCAGCTCCAGACAAGGAGGATTGTCTACCCTCAAATAATAGACAAATCACAACACAGAAGTGCAGCATTTAAAGTCTCTGCTGCACCGCACGAAAGCACAGCACTCAACATCTATGGAGCGGCAACTAAACAATGCAGCGGTCAAGACCCTTGCTGAAGTCCCTTTGCCACAGGTTGCAGGACTGCAGTAGAAATGAAGACCACCCTGACATGTTGAAAAGTTGCTGAACCAGTGCAAGGTGTTGGAAGTTGTCGCTGGTGACAGCGACTTCAAAGGAATGGCTATGTAACTGCACTGATAAGTTATATCAACCAGGGATGTGTCAACAACAGTATGAGCTGGCATTCCTTCAGGCAAATGAGCAGCTTTAGAGCCCACTAGAGTGGACCCTAAGAAAACGGCAAGCCTCTAAAGTTGCATGTGAATTCCAGTTTAATGTGACAACAGCAAGCAGCCCTTTTAAGATTAGCTAGTTAGCTAGTTACCTAAAACAGCCATGTAAAGAGCAAAGAATCCATTAGCACCTGGCACCAGTGCTGCAGTATTCTTGTTTTTAAAGTTATATAAAATGTGAATGCTCACTTCAGCATTCATTGGAGCACAGCTAAAAAGCCACTGCCAATGCCCTGTCCTTCTTCATCGTTTTCTAATCAGCTGTGCCACCGAGAAACTGGCAAATAACATTGTGGAAATTAGACAGGACTGCCTGCTCCCTCACAGCATGTAGTCTTAGGCTAATACTGCACGTCAACCAGTTTGACATAAATGTATTTATTTTAAATTTATTTATTATTTTTATAATCTAATGAAAAAGATAATATTTTAGTCTCTTCATCTGTTAAGTTAAATAAATCATTTCACAAGAATGACTTTTTTTTTTTTACATCCAGTGCAGCCTGTGATGCAGTTTAAAAGTATAATTGTACTTATTTATGGGAGGCACAGTGGTTATCTGTTAGTGCTTCTGCCTAATGGATTTAATGCTGTTTCTCTGGTCATTGCCTTTGTGGAATGTGCATGTACTCCTCATTTCTGCATAGGATTTTTTCTGGGTACTACTGTTTAATCTCATAGATGTATGTTAGACTAACTGGCTAACCAACAGGTTAAACTGGTTTGGTGCATATGTAAGTGGGCTTTGCGATAGACTGGCACTCTTTCCAAGAGAAGTTCCAACCTCATGCCCAATGCTGTTGGGATAAAATGTGTCCCCAAATTGTGTTAAGTGGGATTGAGATTGCTGTGGTTATTATTTCCCTGAAATGTCCTTTTTCAATTATTTAAATTGGAATTGTTATTTTTGGAAATTACAAAATTAAATCTGAAGGTATGCAATTCATTTATGCTACTATATTAAGCCTTGTGTGTCAGTTTCACCTATTATATGCAGCCATTTTGGATTTTTTTTAAGAAAACAGTATCATGGAGTCCTAAATGACACACATTACTTGCATTGTGAGGGAGCGTCAGTTACGGCACTATTGCCATGTGGCGTGATTCCCAGAGGGTGATCCAGCTTGCAGGATCCTCTTTGTTGAGGACCCGACTGGCTGTGTTTTGTCTTGGTAGAATATTATATTGCTCTACTTTCCCCTTTTGTATTATTAATATGTAGTCTTTTCCTCAAGTGGTAACAGACTTACCACTGTTTATAAGGTATTGTACCAAATAACTTCTCCCCACCTTCCCTTCTACATCTATAACCTCAGGCAATTAGGTGTAGCAAAAGACAAGCAGGAGTTAAGTTACATTTTAAATAATATTTTATTGACAATATTTTTAAATAATAACAATATGCAAAGTACATTTGAATATTAGCAACCATACAACCTGATAAATGATGAGGTGTAGTTTCAGGTGGCACACAGACTTGTTAGTTACTTAAAATGTCTCTAGTTATGTCCTCATTTTTGGTCAGTTTTCTTCAGAACAGGCCTCATGCCTGTCTCAATATGGCTGCCGAGCTGTGCTCTTCATTGTGTTGCCCTTTTCAGTTCATGGTGTGAGATGGTCTTTCATCAGTATGGTAAGAGTAAGGTAAAACTAGCAAATGTATAGGTTTTCTGGCCAACCCCAACAAAAAATAGGACATCATGGTACTTAAAGGCTTCTGATATAAGCCAGTTCCACACAGCCATACTTCAGACCAATGGGGGGACAGAATACCTTCACACCTGCCCTCCAAACCATTTGTTAAGGTAAAGCTTGGCAATTTGGTAAGATAACTAGATCATGAACCAGTAACTCTTAAGCACGCATGGTCTTCTTTACAAAAGAGGCCATCTATCCAGTGTCCTGGGGAAGCTACAGCCTGTGTCAGCAACCACTGGGCACACAAGGCAGGAACAATACCTAGATGGGGTGCCAGTCCACACTAAACAAACAAAAGGGTCTCTCCCTTGTTTTTTATGGAGATCATTTGTCTAATACTGTATGAATTCATTTTCACAAAGGAGTTCGCTCAGAGGAAAGTTACACTTATGAGCATTCTTGGAGAAAGTCTCAATCCCATGTGGACAATTTTGACTCTGAACAGCCAGAAAAAGTTAATCATTTTATTCAGCGAGAGAGGACTTTGTTCCATCTTTTAAAATAAATCCGGTGCATCCTCGATTAGAATACCACACCCATGTATATGATTGCACAAAATGTTACATTTGGAGTGATTCATTGTTCTTTCTTTTTTGAAGCTGCCAGGACTGTTGACTTCCTTTGTGGTTTTTGAATTCCCTTTTGTCTGGTTAATTGGGAGAACTTGAAATAAATCACACTTATCAGATTTTAAAAATCTAAGGCGTTCTCAAATTTTCCTTTTAACATTTATATTTATTGGGGTGTGGCCACTAGAGGGTGCTTTTTATTTATGTATTTAGTTATTTAGTTTATTTAGTCTCAACCACACCCTACCACAATTTATTTCATGTGTCTATGGTTCTCTGCGTTAAGAATAACTTTCAAATACTTATGTTAAATCTGAACTTAAGAGGTTTACAACCATGTCCCCTTGTTAAAGAATGTATTTTAGTCCAATAGATGCAATCAACTGTACTAATTCCTTTCATAATTATAAACACTTCAGTCATGTCCCCTCTTAATCTCTGTTTGCTTAAGCTGAAAATATTCAGCTCCTTCTATCTCTCCTTATTCTCTGAAATTTTTATGGCTCCATTATGACTTTTTTGTAATATAGACACCAAAACTGCTCAGGTGAGGCCTCATCAGTACATCATATAACTTGAGCATAACCTCCTTGGACTTGGACTGTACACATCCTGCTATATGACCTAACATTCTGGTAACTTTCTTAATGGCTTCTGTACAGTGACTGGATGTTGATTGTGCCAAGTCCACTATGACTCTTAGGTCATTATTTTAAGGTGTATGTTCAGCTGTCAAACAACCCATTATAAATTCAAACTTAACTTCTTACATTTACTTACTTTAAATTGATTTAGCCAAAAATCTGACCAGACCTTTACATTGTAAATTTGTAATTCTTTAGCTATTTTACAGAAGGGTGGAGGTGGCTGAACCATTAGGATCTAGTGATTACAATTTAGTAAGTTTTATAGTATTATGGCAGTGTGTGTAGACCTAATAAAAGTCTTTCAGTAGTTTAATAGTATAACAATGGCCTAGGAAGATGTGAAGGATGTTAGGAGCAGTAAGGATGAACTTTAATATATAGACAGTAAAACACTGAAAGCTCTAAATGTATAATTATCTAAAGATTTGATATGCAGATAAGCCTATAACCTCCGAGCAGTTAAAGAGGCTGTTAGTGGAGTGCTCAGTGATTTTCAGATGGCAGAAAGAGAGAGGTGCTACTAGGATTCAACATACTAAAATCAAATAACTTATCAGGACCAGATAACATTTTTCTAAAGTACTTAGTAAGATTAGTGACTATACATGTGAACTCTTAATGCATGTTTTTCAGAAGTTACTATATACCAGAGTATTTCTTCATATTGGAAGCTATCAAATGTCCTATTGCATAAAAAGGGTGCTTGATCCAATCAAAGGAACTACAGTATCCTCTGTAATGTTTCGGCCAAAGACATTTTTCCCTTGTTTGATCTCTCTGCTCCACAGTTTTAAATTACAAATCAAACAATTCAGAATTGACTAAAGTGCACACTGCAGACTTTTGTTTAATGGGATTTGCATTCATGCATACATTTCTAGAAATTACAACACTTTTCTATATGGTCCCCCATTTCAGGGCACCATTATGTTTGGGACATAGCATGGCAGGTCTGTTAAAGCAGTCATATTTAGTACTTTAGCAACCATGCTTCCTTATAAAACTGCAAAACCTCATGTGGGGTAAAGGAGATGATACGCCCAACTGACAGGTGCAGTCAACCATCAAATCTTAGCTCAGGTCCCCATTGCCAGGCCTGCATGCAGCATCCATGGGGCTCTGTGCCAAGCTGCACAGCTTCTCCCACCATCAGTCTCTCGGCATCCTCGGGAGAAACCAAATAACTGGCCACTCCTACTCCCTAACAGTACCCTCGTCAGCCCCAG
Organism: Polypterus senegalus; assembly: GCF_016835505.1. Lineage (NCBI taxonomy): Eukaryota > Metazoa > Chordata > Cladistia > Polypteriformes > Polypteridae > Polypterus > Polypterus senegalus. The sequence goes on from NC_053157.1 coordinate 208,657,121, forward strand.
GCTCCTCACTCTGAGGCTCAGACCCGACCATCTGCCTTCATCCAGCTTTAATACAGGCTCTCTCTTGATAATGCCTCTAATTCTTTCTTCTTTTCATTCTGCGTTTCTTTAACCTCCATTCCTTTCTTTCTTACTGATCTTCCTGTTCTCTTATCTTTTTGCTGTGCAGGCTTCTTATATTAGCTTGATTGGGCGAGGTATGAATGCAGCACCTGATTGATCCGCTTGTTGTACATGAGTGCGCAATAAGCCACGCACTGTAATCAACCCCGGAGAAAACGACGTCAGCGGACTCCTGCACCTGACACTCAGCTTGCATGCTCTCAGATCTTCATCATTTATTTAAAATCTGCTCATATCATGGAACACTTATCACACCTCCGCCACCATGTTAAACAAATGAAGTGGCATGCTTCGGATCTTGGGCATTTGCTTTTCTTGTGCACACTGTGCTCTTGCCATTACTCTGATACAGGTTCATCTTTGTATCGTCTGTCCAGTGTGACTTCTGTATTTCTATTCATGAAGTCTTCTGAAGATAGTCATCTCTGACACATCCACATCTGCCTTATGAAGACTGTTTCTGATCTGGCAGACAAGCATTTGGAGCTTTTCCTTTACCATAGTGAGGATTCTTTGTCATCAGCAGTGAAGGTCTTCCTCGGCGTACCAGTCCAGTTGAGATTACTTAGCTTACCAGTACATTCTTTCTCCTTAATGATATTCCAGACAGTTGATTTAGTCAAACCTAAGGTTTTACTGATGTCTGTAATGATTTTATTCTTGTCTTTCAGCATCATAATAGCTTCTTTGACTTTCATTGGCATAGTTCTTGTCCTCATGTTAAACAGTGTCAACTACAGACTCTAAAGATAATCTGTTGCTTGAATCAAGCCATGTCCCTGAATTGTATTAAGTAGGTTTAAAAAATAAAAGGATGGACCATTTTTAGTACATGATGTCATTGAGTGAGGAATTAGAGTTTGCTGTTCTTATGTTTAAACTAATATATTTCAATTGAATTGATTGTGCTAATAATTAAAAATATCCATCCCACCTGGCCTGTGAAGTTTCTAAGATAGATGGATAGATGGAAATGGCACTGTATAATAAATGTAAAGGAGATAGATAGATAGATAGATAGATAGATAGATAGATAGATTTGATTTTCTGCGCCAATCACTCAATCTAAGTCCAAACCAGCTGAAAAATCCAAAACCCAAACTATACACTATGTTTCCAATCTACATTTACTTTATGTATAGTCTCGTAATGATAATTTTCCTGTATTATTCTTCCTGGCTAGGATGAACATAAGCATGATGAGAAAAGGCACTATCGTTTGATGACTGTTGGCAACATCAGTCCTAGTAGTACCTCTTAGCACACAGTGGTGAAATTATTTTGTTGCTAAAGAAACTCTTGGGTGATGCATCTTGAAAAGGATGAACACTACTAGTCATTTTCTTATTCTTTTGTCTTTATCTTCTTTTCTGCCACTGCCTCCAGTGAGTTCGGGGTCAACCCTGTATTGGAGTTGTTGTTTCTCGTCAGTTTATTTGAGTGTCTCATATTACTCCCCAACAAATAACATCGAGGAGCAGAACACTGGCCACAATAGACTGACATACACATTAGAATCTCCTCAAAAAAAAATCCTGCTCTGAGCCTTTTTTCTACAGCTGGTCTATGTTGTCCATCTAGTTCAATTTACTGTTCACTGGTATAAATGCACACCTTTCACCTCTTCCTCATGATGATAACTGATCTCAAATGTATACACGTGCAGAGTTAGGAAATATGAAGATGAAGTCTGAACCTTCAACCTTGGGGTTTTTACTCCACTGCTAAACACACTGCCTACGTTTTTCCTTTTGAACATTGTTCACTGAGACTCTTCTAAGTAATTTAACCACTAGCCACAAATCAGTAGATTTGCTCTTATATAATGACTAAATTGTGTATTGCTCAGGACAAAAAAGAACCTTTGTATGTTGAGGAATGTGTCTATTATTCAGTTATCATTTATCATGAATATTGAAGGCTGAAGACTGACAAAGAGGTTACAAATAGAACTCGTTTATATAAGAGGACAAGAAACAGAAAAGCTAGATGGCACCTGTCCTTGAGAATGATTAATACTATGTCACATAATAACGTATACAGCCTAGGATAAAATGACTCCTCTTCTAAAGTGGGATAAAGTAAACTTTACTAATCATTATAGTACATACTGTATACTGTAGTTCAGTATAGTTTAAGGGGCATACATATACGCACAAAAATACAAACGCATATGCAGTGCATCTTCCACATTTTGTTATGTTACAGCCTTATTCCAAAATGGATTAAATTCATTTTTTCCTCAGAATTCTACATACAACACCCCATAATGACAATGAGAAAAAAGTTTACTTCAGGATTTTGCAAATTTATTAAAAATAAAAAAACACATGTACATAAGTATTCACAGGCTTTGCTCAATACTTTGTCGATGCACCTTTGGCAGCAATTACAGCCTCAAGTCTCTTTGAATATGATGGTACAAGCTTGGCCAGTTTCGCCCATTCCTCTTTGCAGCACCTCTCAAGCTCCATCAGGTAGGAAGGGAAGCGTCGGTGCACAGCCATTTTAAGATCTCTCCAGAGATGTTCAATCAGATTCAAGTCTGGGCTCTGGCTGGGCCACTCAAGGACATTGCCACTCCTTTGATATCTTGGCTGTGTGCTCAGGTTGTTGTCCAGCTGAAAGATGAACCGTCGCCCCAGTCTGAGGTCAAGAGCGCTCTGGAGCAGGTTTTCATCCAGGATGTCTCTGTACATTGCTGCAGTCATCTTTCCCTTTATCCTGACTAGTCTCCCAGTTCCTGCCGCTGAAAAACATCCCCACAGCATGATGCTGCCATCACCATGCTTCACTGTAGGGATGTGTTATGGTGTATAAAATCTGTACATTTTGGTTTCCATTATATTTTGTTCAAGACAAGACAACAGATGAACTACGTCGTAAGACAAATTAAAGCAGGTTTTCTTCCCTTACACCTTACTTTTGTTCATAGCTTCGTGCTAATTTGGTTTATAGCCTGGGAAAGGATGCTGAGCTGATACCTCAGGCTATTGATTACTTTATGGATGGACATCTGGAACAACAATTTGCTTTATAGCCTGGGACAGGAAGAACTACTGATACCTCAGAGTACATCAAAGGTTTTGTTGTGTGGGAAAACGGACAGTGAATTAATTCATCAATCATTTGGACAGCCAGCCAATCAGGTGCATGTGTTGTGAAACCAAGGCTTGACATTTCATAATAAATATGCCTTGGTTTGGAAAGCAAGAAGAGAGAAGCAAAGGGAGAAGAAGAGAGAAGCAAAGGGAGAAGAAGAGATAAGCAAAGAAGAAGAGAAACGGACGAAGACGGCCCAGGTCGTCAGAAAGGCATCATGAACATCGATTTCTAAATCAAACGCCTCCCTGGGACATTCATCATTGTCATCTGTAACTTTTTCGTAAGATTTTTCTAAAGACTACATATATTCAGACTTTCCTATCAGTACCTATTTTCTAGTATTCTTTGTTCTTGTGGTATTATTATTATTCTTGTAATAAATACCATGCTGTTTTTAACTTTCAATGCTTTGTCTTAATGTCTAGAGTAATTGAAGTAATAAGTTAGATTTCTTTGAGCACCTGGTGACAGCCGGATTTTTGCCATTATTTCTGTGCTGCGAGGTTTGTAAGGCTTAGAGTGAGAGTGCTATACTCAATAGAAGGAACAAATACGAGAAAGAAGGTATTCTTGGCTGATGAATGGCCTATAGTCAAGAGTGCTGAGTCTTTGTATGTTTAAATGTATTCTTGTAGACCAAAGGTAATATTTAGGTCTGAGATATCACTAAAACATCGTATTGTTGTTTGTGCAGAAAATAAGTAAGCATCTTGAAGTGCTGAATGACAGGCTGTTATTCCTATAGCACTTGTGTGGTTTAAAGTGCTAAGGGTTAATCAGCGTGTGTGTCATTCATAGGGCACTGTTGTGGTTAGGGTCTGTGTGTGTGTTTATCTATGTGTGTGTGTGTTCATCTTAAAGTGCAACAGTAGACCAAACCGATAACGAACTTGATGAGAACACTTACCCTTGAGGAAACAGGTAAAAGGGCAAGTAGAGGGAAATACCACAATAATACAGGATGGTATTGGCCTGGTGATGAGCGGTGCCTGGTTTCCTCCAAACGTGACGCCTGGCATTCACACCAAAGAGTTCAATCTTTGTCTCATCAGACCAGAGAATTTTGTTTCTCATGGTCTGAGAGTCCTTCAGGTGCCTTTTGGCAAACTCCAGGCAGGTTGCCTTGTGCCTTTTACTAAGGAGTGGCTTCCATCTGGCCACTCTACCATACAGGCCTGATTGGTGGATTGCTGCAGATGGTTGTCCTTCTGGAAGGTTCTCCTCTCTCCACAGAGAACCTCTGGAGCTCTGACAGAGTGACCATCAAGTTCTTGGTCACCTCCCTGACTTGATTGCTCAGTTTAGATGGCCGGCCAGCTCTAGGAAGAGTCCTGGTGGTTTCGAACTTCTTCCACTTACAGATGATGGAGGCCACTGTGCTCGTTGGGACCATCAAAGCAGCAGAAATTTTTCTGTAACCTTCCCCAGATTTGTACCTCGAGACAATAGACAGGTGTGTGCCTTTACAAATCATGTCCAATCAACTGAATTTACCACAGGTGGACTCCAATTAAGCTGCAGAAACATCTCAAGGATGATCAGGGGAAACAGGATGCACCTGAGCTTAATTTTGAGCTTCATGGCAAAGGCTGTGAATACTTATGTACATGTGCTTTCTCAATTTTTTTATTTTTAATAAATTTGCAAAAATCTCAAGTAAACTTTTTTCATGTTGTCATTATGGGGTGTTGTGTGTAGAATTCTGAGGAAAAAAATGAATTTAATGCATTTTGGAATAAGGCTGTAACATAACAAGGTGGGCAAAAGTAGATTTACAATTGAGAGTACCTGAAACACAGAGTTTTCTTGCATTATTTATTTATAATATATTTATTTATTTATACAAATTTAATAATTTGTATTATTTATTTCTTGTTGCACAATCTGTATCTTAAGTGCACTGTGCCCTTGTTTTGATTTAATAAAGCTATTGTAATAATAATAACCTGCATGTTTTTTTTCATACAGACAACTGTAAAATCTACTTTTACCCACCCCGTATATACAACTGGACAAAAACATGCTGACAGATGAGCAATGACAAAGAGTGCATTGACAAATGTGCACAGGAAAAATGTGCTTTTGAGCAGTTGCAATGGAGAAAAGTGAAGCCATTAAATTTAGTGGACACTTACAAAACAATGACTCCCTCGCATGCTAAAATGTCATTAGTTTTAATTTTTTTATATTATGTTAACATTAAAGAGCTGGTTTATGGTTTTAAAAGTAAGGCATGATACATCACAAAGGAAACAGCAAATATGACTTTATGTTGGTGTATTAATATCTTAAAGTGGTTTATGATATGTGTGTAATAACTGAGCCTAACCCGTTAAGGATATTGATAAACATGTTATGCAGTAACAGCCAGAAATTATATATTAAAAATACCTTCCATTGAATCAGTTTGAGTAGCAGAGGATTAACAAGTGTTTCAACATGGACAGGGGTGCTTCTGCATGCAACAATTAATCATTAGTACATGTGTTATTTGGTAAAAAAAAAATACACATTTCTGTTTGAAAATTATATACAAATACACTATGCCACCATTTACCATTTTTTTTTCATCAGGATACATCCAGTTTAATTGCCAACAGTAGTTAATATCGACATATGAATGGGTGCCACTTTTATTGTTATTGTGAAGGATTGCACAGTACAGATACTATTTTTCATTTTGCTGGTTATGGCTAATAGCTAATGAAAACCCAAAATTGATGAGAATTCCTCAGTAAAAGACGCAACATATTTTGGAGGTCTATAAACGGATAATATGAGAGACTGGGAGACTTCTTGAATAACGTCTGCTATATTCTTGAAAGACACAAAGGTACCAAAACTGTCATTTTTACCTTTTAATCGGCTTGAGCGAATATTTGCTAATCCGCCTTTTTTTTTTGCCTTGGCAAACCAAATGAGCAAAGCTGTAATTTGGGTGTGCTACTTCAATTAATAATGCGGCATTATTTAAGTTAAAACATATTTCACTTAGTGGCAGAAAGTCTATATTCCTATCATTGATCAGATCGTTAATGTAAAAGGTTTTGCTGGTTAACGTTCTAATATTACCTGAACCATATTTAAGGACTCAGAAGAGCAGAGCAGAACTGAGACTTGAGTGTTGTGGCAGCTTGAAATAGTAATAAGGTCAGTCAGTCATTTTCCAACACGCTATATCCTAACACAGGGTCATGGGGTTCTGCTGGAGCCAATCCTAGCCAACACAGGGTGCAAGGCAGAAACAAATCCCGGGCAGGGCGCTAGCCCACCGCAGGGTGCACACACACACCGAGCACACACTAGGGACAATTTAGGATCGCCAATGCACCTAACCTGCATGTCTTTGGACTGTGGGAGGAAACTGGAGCACCCAGAGGAAACCCACACAGACACATTATTCTTGTTAATCCTGCTTAGTGCAGATTTTTTCTTTGATCTATAATCTGTTGTTCTAATATGGTGCACATGTATAGATGAAATGTTAATCAAATTATTCACATTTATACCGCTTTGTGTGGGTTTTTAAGTTAGACTGTGGTTAGTTATTCTAGTGTTAATACAATGTGCATCTGGTAAATTCAGAACAGAATTATCCCATGCCAGCAAGGTGTTATGGAACGCATTAGAACTAAAATTACATAGTCAGGGAAGACAGATTACCTTTGTGATGTTTTTGGAGATGACTTGAAGTCTGTTAGGATGTAACCCAGTTCATCTGAAGAAACACAGTCTCTCCCAGAAGAGATCCCAGTTGTTCACAAAGCTGATATTTCATCTTTTGCAGAAGCCTCTCAGCCAGTTGTTCAAGGTTTCATTTGGCCTTCTAACTAACAGCAGAGGACCTAACGTGATGATTCTAGAAGCCGGGGTCCTCTCTTGCTTGGCCTGGTGCTGCAAAGTCTGCATTTAGAACTTCTAAATGTTGAAAACGAATGTCATTTATGTCTGCATGCAATTCAACGGTTCTAACAGCCCTGTCCTGGTGTTTCTTAAAGAATTTCGGTGCTCTTCTTGTAATATCTTGAATTAGTGCATTGGGAAAGCAAGAGACAAAAGATTTCTGTTTAGGGCATGAAATACAAAGGTTGCGTATAGTTGAATCCCTGATACCAAATACATCATCAAGATTTGGCAGTACTGTGGGGGAGCCAAGAGGGTCAAAGCGGTTGTGGATTTTGACACTTGTCTGAGCCAATGTAGGTGCTCTGACTTTGAGTTCCTGCCTGCAACACTGAAACAGCCAGGTCCTATCGTCAACCTATCGAGTGGTCTGTGGGTAAAACTCACATGGCCTTGCAAGCATGCAGAACGGTTAAGGGTTGATGCTGCCATGAGGAGTTGAGTTGACGTGATCTCTGCTGCAGAGGAGATCTCTTTTCACAGGTGAGCTTTCAGATCTCTAAGGTGTGCCTGTCTTTCAAGGAGTTGCTGGATCTGAGTCTCAAGGACCCATAGTTCTTCGTCAACACATTGCAGCTCATAGTCATCTTCCATTTCTGCTTCAGTCCTAGGGGAGGGAGAGAGAGAGTGAGAGTGAGCAGAGCAAAGGTTAGTCACATGCGTCTATAACCCCTAACCTCAGGGTCTGTGGGCAGAAAAGGAGGGATACAGGACCCTGCATGTTTTTTGCATGATCCGTAAATAAACAAAATACATTATAATGATATAAGGAAATATTATCCATATCTCAAAATGCATCTGTTATAGGGTGAAGACAGGCACAGTGGGAAAAAGCTTTATATAGTCTGATGGCTGCAGGCAAAAAAAAGCCAAAATAGTACCTCTTGGCACTCGGTGACCGATAGAGCCAATAGTATAAGGTGATGAAAGACAACACATGAAGGAGAGATTCGCAGCAGCTATGTGTATGGTCTGTAATTTTGCCATTATCCTCTTTGTTCCTGCTTCCATCAGCAATTTTAGGGTCAGGCCTATAATTCTTTCTGGTCATTTTATTTGGTTGTCTGGTTTTATCCCCCAGCATAAAACAGTGTAGAACAGCACTGACCACAATGGACTGGCATACATTATTCACTATTCTCCAGTGTCTATTGTTACTTTCTAAGCAGGCCACACTTCAGAAGAGTACACTGAGCTAAATAGACTGGTAGAATGTCTGCAGCTTGTCATAGGCATTAAGAAATGTGAGCTTCCTCAAAAAGAAGAGCCGTCTCTGAGGATTTTAGTACAGTTGGTCTTTATTGTCCACTGTGACCATTAGCCGGCATTGCAACCCCCCAGACCTCAGACACAACCTCACCAACACAAGGCCCAGTCTAAATAAACTGTTTATTAGCACAAATACTTTTCCAAAAGGCTTTACCAGTGGTGATAACACAGCACACTTCTTTTCTTTCTCCTTCCACTCCTCCAGATGAACTTTGTCCACTTCCAACTAATTTCAACTCGCCTGGATGAGGTCGAGCGGCTTCTTTTATCTTGGACCAGGAAATACTTTCAGTGCTAGAGCATAACCCATTGGAAGTACTTCCGGGTCAACCAGAAACCCCACAAAGTAGTGATTATTAATTCCAGTAGCTCACCCCAGTGGTCCCCATAGAACCCAACAGGGCTGCTGCACAGGAATTCAGGTCTCAGCATGTCGTGCAGGTGTCCGAGTAGGAATCCTAGCCCAGGGATGCTGCCATCTAGCATACTGGGGAAGCATGCTGTCCTGACAGGGTATTGTTTCTTGCCCCATCCAAACCGGGATGCCTGCCCATGTGTGCTGTTCATCACACCACCTAATCTACTGTTCAGACCAACCCCCCAGGCAAGTCTGCACCACTCCCCACCTCATTTCCTCCATTATGTCAACTAATCTTTTTGGCTGTTTGGTAGACTAGGAGTCCTCTAGGCTTAAAAATGTACAACTTCACAAGGTTCTTAATGCAAAAAGAGAACTTTAACCATATGGTTGCTGATTCAAATCCTACCTAACACTCATTATGTGACCTTTAGGAAGCCGCCTAACCCATCTGTGCGACAATTGCTAAAAATAAAACAATTCTACCGTATCCTGATCTTGCAAGTTGCTCTCTACTCTATAAAGGCATCAGGCAATACTTACAATAACTTCACAGATTCATCTTGCTCTTGTTCAGGAATATCCCTTTTAACAATTCAATAAGAACGCCCTTGGCCATCAGTGTTAATCATGGCCCACATAACAGAACCAGAGTCCTAGTCCATTATACCTAGCTGGGACCAAGGTCTACATAGAGTACTTCAGTTTTGCCCAAAAAGTGTCAAGTAGGCAATGAGGGACAAATGCCAGGACAGTCGTTAACTTGCCAGACTGAACCATCAAATCACTGCCAAGGTGCAATTAAATGCTTTTTACTGTAAAAAGTAAAAGTGTGAATGGTGAAAACACACAATTTGAAGGAAATAACATAAAAAAAAATAAACAGAAGTTAGGCAAACAAGTGAGCACCATTTAGTGAATCAAGCTGATATACTAATAAAAGAAATTCTGTCAGCTAAGGTAAAATGCTCCAGCATTTATTAGAATGACCTTATTTTAATTTGCACTTGGCCATGAAAGTTTATAGTTACACAAGAAATGTTAATAAATAAACATTGCCTACTAAACAAAGAAATGATAATGCAAAGGACAGTGGGTGTAAGTTATTTGATTCACAGATTTCAAAACTGTCTAACCTGGTATTGTGTGGCCTACTCCAAATGTACCATTTCAAGAGTGTAATCGCAGACCACAGTACCTGTGACATCAGTCACATAACACTCCAACATCACGATATACCCATTGCATGCATTGTTACACTAAGATTAGCATTGTGTGAGGGTTATCTGACTCAATGGGTATCTCATAACTCACACTTTTGGCATTACCTCACCTATGTCATAGGTATTGCTGTCTGCAGTTAGACCCATCTTTACCATTTGGATACATTTTGGAAAGATATGCGAACCTTTTTCAACCACTAGAGGGCACAACCTGCAATATTCAGGTAAAAATACAGACTCGGGCAGTAGGAAGGGTCACCATTGGGTCAGAGAAAAAAATTGGAATTTCAGTGTGGCCAATAGTGGGACAACAAGAATTAACTACTTGCAGGTTATAGAATAGGAGAACCACCTTAGATGATGCTCAGGCAGCACAGAGTTAAGAGATAATATGTACGGATTCCAGCTGCCTGGTGGAAAGGACAGACTGTTGAGAGTTGTACGCCCCTTTAAATCTTAGTTGGTGCTCAGATATGCAGGAGCACCTGTGTCTACCATTAAAACTGTAGACTTTTGCTTGTTGGACTTCTGAACAGCAAACGTAATTCTGGAAGTGGTTCCTGGGATTTCTCCAGAAGTGGTCCCAGATTGCCACTTTAAACCTGCTTCTCCTCCAGTTGATGGTTCAGGGGTTTGTTGACAAAGGCTTAACTGAGGAATAGTTGGCAGTGGTATTAACGGTACTTCCTGTGGAAGGAGGCCAGATGCATTTAGGTATGTCTAGTGAGGAGCCTGTTGTTTCTCTTTTTTCATAAGACATTTGACAAATGAAAGGAGTCTATTCAGTCCATCAAGCTTGTTTGTTTAACTAGTAGCTAAGCTGTCGCAATACCTCACCCAGATATTTCTTGAAAGCTGTCAAGGTGTCTGCTTCAATTACATGGCATGGTAGGTTATTTTTCACTGGTGCCCTTGAGTATGTGATTCACTGATAAGTTCAAGGAATTCTGCTGGATCTACTTCATCAATGCCTCTGAGAATTTTGAAGGCCTGGATTAGGTCTCCACATAGTCTTCTCTGCTCGAAAATTAACTGGGTTAATTCTCTGAGTCTTTTAGGTATAACATATCCTTAAATCTTTAGGTAAACCTAGATTCTCTCCTTTGCACAATTTCTAGTGCTGCCATGTCTTTCTTGTACTGTGGCAACCAGAACTGCACTTAGTTCTCCAAGATGTGATCTTACAAGTGCATTGTGCAATCTGACCATAATGTTCCATCATTTACATTCAAGTTTTTATGATATAACCTAACATTAGCTTCTGCACTTTACTTAAGGGACTCCACTGATAAGCTCACTCCACATGGAGCATTTTCCTCTTATCTTTATTCTTTGTCTCCTGTTGGTTAATCAACTTGAGATCCACATTTTGTAGGTCTACAGATTCTACGTTTAGAATGAATCTTCAGCCGGGACTTTAAGGCTTTTAGTAAACTAATTTTGTGTTTGCTCCTTTATTTATATTGTTTCTCACTTATGTTCCAGGTATTATTTTGGGGTATTTTGGACTCCTTAGTTTCACTGGACTGGAAGGTTTAACAGCACCCCCTACAGTCCACATTTTGAAAACAATTGCAATTGCATTGTATTATACCACAAAATACATTGCATTCACCATGCAATAGTGATATATTAACATTTTTTTGTCTGATTATTCCCCAGGAGGTGTCCTGCATATCTGATATCTGCAGAATTTCACTAAGGCCATTTATTCTGAGGTAGAGTAATAAAAAAATGTTTTCTGATATGAACTCTGGTTTAAAAGAAAAAATATATATATTTTAAATGGGCCACAACCACCAACATTACACAATTACACAAAAAGGAGTGCAATAGAAAGGCTGCTGTTCCTAAGTTTGTGACTTGCTCTGCCTTTTCAAATTCCATCTCACTAATCATAAAGTCACATTTGTCAATCATGTTTGTATGATTTTCATAGTGCATAATTGATGCAAGTGGAAGTTAAAAATGAAATGCAATTAAAGACAAAACTTTCCTAAATATATACCATCTCAAATACCATGGGCCCGAGTCACATTTTTATGCGCCCTGCTATCCAAAATCTTAGCTCCGTTATCCAGCTCAAGTAGCAGACTACTGTATGTGCATCTTTAACAAAGGCTCATATTGCCCGGAGGGTAAAGCTATTAAAAATCCATAAGCTCTAATGTGAAATCCCTATCAAGCCACTAAACTATAGACCTCTCAGATCCACATAATTAACCTTATTATGCTTTTCAGTAGGGTCTTTTGAGGCAATATAGGAATATGCTTAAAGACATGCATTTCGAATCTCACCATTAGAACACACAATTGTAGCTGTCAACCAGGTGCTTTCATTTACAGGTAACCATCACAGGGTACTGTTTGACCAAGTGGATAAAGTGTTTCATATTAATAACTTCTCAGTAGAAATTCCAAGTTAGTTACTTAAGCCTATTTGTCTATTACGTGTGCTAAGTAACCTTATCTGCATATGTCCTTCATAGAGGGGAAAATTCGCAAATGGCTTAAAAGATTCATACTTAAAGACAGTGTCAAAGAAATATGTCCTCTGTACAAGACAATGCCAACAGACTGGAATATATTATAACAATTTGGAGCTGGACCATTAGTAGTGAGAAATCCTACTTGGAGATCTTGACTGGCAGTTTTCATAACTGAAAAAAATGGAGAATAAGCAAAACCATTTTAAGAAATTTTAAGCCATCAAAAGAAGCTAAAATATATAAAGCAAAGTTGGACAATTAGTGATGAGTGAGTGAGTGAGGGCTTTGCCTTTTATTAGTATAGATGATGTCTATTTTGTGCTTTGACAACTTTCAGGTTTTTAAATGCCTTGCTTTCAACAAAAATACTTTCAGTTGACTGTGTTTTATTTCAGTCATGTAGTAATGCCAGTCAGTACTAGGCCAGATTTCATAATGACAATATTGTGTATCACAAAATTTGATACAACAAATTTTGTCTCATGCCTAGTAGGTTGTAGCAGTAGAAGTAGACAGTGGTGTTTTCAGCATAAAAGCTATACCAGAATTTTCTAATGTTAGTGTAATGTAATGTACTCCTCATTAACATTTGCATGAACTTACCTAGGTAATAATCTCTGTCCTTCTTTTGCTAATAATGAGCAAGACATGCTAATTCACACAACTTTCGTACCCTCCACCAAAAATCAATCCAATAAGGGGATGCTGTTTCCTTGTATATCTCAGGTAGCATCATAACATTGTGATACACACTGACATTGTCATCATCTGTCAAAATACAGCCATATAGAAGTTATTTTAAAAAGTGAGCATCTCACAACTACCTTCTGTTTTGGAAAATATACTGATGATGAATGGCCTAAATTATAACAGCACAATCTCAAAATTAGAACTGAAGACTGTGAGTTGAGAAAATACCTACCATAATAACATGTAAAGAACATGCAGATTATACACCTCAACTACATTTCTAGTAGCAGCACCAACTGTCGTGTGGCCAGTTGTTTACCGGTCAGCATGAGGCTGGCAAACAATCAGAAAACAAATTTATACAGTCAAAACCAGGACTCAGTTTTTTTTAACAGAAACATCACACTGCTGACTGCTTTTCCTCAAACTTTAAGGTGCCCACATAGGCTTCATTGGTGATTTTTTTCAAATTAAGTGTGGTCTCCTTAGCAGTGGGTGAAAATCAAGATTCAAAGTAATATTTTGTGAGCAATGCATTCTTAATATTGATCTCCTTTTTCTAAATTGCTATGGCTTCCATTAAAGGAAGCAAATGGTACTGGACGTTTTGTACCTCTGATTCTGATTCACTGGGATGTACTTCATGGACTCTAGAATTTAAGGTTGCACATGTGCACACCCCTACAGGGAGTAAAGAACACTGCAGGGCCAATAGGTTCAGCTCCTCAGCCTGGAACAGGCTTACATCAATCAATCAATCAATCAATCAATCAATCAATCAACATTTATTTATATAGCACATATTCATACAAAAAAATGTAGCTCAAAGTGCTTTACAAAATGAATAGAGAAATAGAAGACACAATAAAAAATAAACATAAGTCAACATTAATTAACATAGAATAAGAGTAAGGTCCGATGGCCAGGGTGGACAGAAAAAACAAAAAAAAACTCCAAAAGCTGGAGAAAAAATAAAATCTGTAGGGGTTCCAGACCAAGAGACCGCCCAGTCCCCTCTGGGCAATCTACCTAACGTAAATCAAACAGTCCTCTTTGTATTTAGGGTTTTCATGGAAGGACCTGATGATGATGGTCACGTAGACTTCTGGCTTTCAGTCCATCAATGTTGGTGCATCATGATGCTTTGAGTAGGTGGTGGTGGCGCAGGCTACATCACTCGGCGGTAAGAAATTTTCACATACTACAAGATGCATTGAGCATTTGATGTAAAACTGGAAACAAATTGCTTAAGAAGACAAAACTAGCATTTAATAGTTAATTAAATTACTGATGGAAGGTTTTTATTATTCTGTTCAAGATCTGGTGGGACTGTGCCCCACTGGTCCTTAATGCACTACACTACTAGTGTAACCTTCATCTCAGGTTGTCTTCTGCATTATGGCTTATGTGCAGGCAGAGACTACAGAAGGGCTCATCCAATACATTTGTAATTCTACAAAATGCTTACAGGGTCTCATCACTTGCATTCCCTTACAACCCCCATTAAATGACTCTTATTTATTTATTTTATTCTAAGTTATAAAACATTAAATATAACAGATATCTGTAATACAAAATGTTTACAGGGTCTTATCACCTGGATGTACTATAATACAAAAGATATATTTAAATATTAAAATAATAATTATGATCGATAATTGAAACACAATAAGAAGCCTAAAGAACAAAAAAACTTCACCTCACAGCACCAATTACAGAACTATTCTTTGGGAATATACCATTTACCTAAAGGGATTTAGATGATGTTAACTACCTCTCAGTTCTGGAGTGGCCCTGTTTCCTATTAAAGTTAAACTTAACAAAACATTCCTGGGCTTTTAGCCCTCACGATCTAAAATAACAAAAAAATGATAGATAGATAAATAAATAAGTAATACTGGATGGCTGTAACTGGAAAGTATTTAACTTTCGTTTAACATTAGCAGTAGTAGTAGCAGTACTAGTAGTACATACTTATTATTAGATTAATTCTTTTATCCGTCCATTTCTATTTAAGTTAATGGTCATGAGATTATTATTAGTAGTAGTAGTTATAATAATATAAGAATATAACATTTGACAAACAAGAGGAGATAAATCAGTCTGTCAAGCCCATATTTTAGCTAATAGCTAAGCTGTCCAAACATCTCATCCAGATTCTTCTTAAAGGTTGTCAAGGTTTCTGCTTCAACTACATGTGTCAGTTGTTTTCTCCAGAGTCCCACAACTCTTTGTATAAGCTCAAATTATACAAATTATTTAGGAAACATTAATAGTTAACAAAGTTTAATCATTTTATTAATTAATAGAAATGAGCATTTTATCAGTAAGTGTTACTAATTTATTATTATTATTAGTAGTAGTAGTAGTAGCAGTGATAGCAGTAGTAGAACTTTTTTTAAACTATCCGTTTCAAACCTGCTTATTTCAATTCTTGGTAATAGAATTATTATTATTGTTGTTGTTCTGGCATATAAAGATGACTGATTAATAAAAGTACATTTTTGTTGGCCTCTTCAAAAGAAAGGACCTAGAATTCAAATCATATGCTATGGCTGCCTTAAAGTCAGTGTTTTTCCACGTAATTGAGAAAAATAAGAGCAGCTTAGAGACAAGCTGCTTGTAAGCTACAATTGGGATAATGTTTTTCAGTAATGGGGTTGTTACTTGAGACCTTAGTGACTAATGACACAACACAACTTTAGTCATTTTCTGCACATTGATTTCCCTTTAGCAGGGCTTTGATTAGAGTATCCCTTACTGCCTCGTAGGCCTATGTTGTTGAATGACTGAAAGCTTCCACTGTTGTTTTTCTGCCTGCTACACCAATCTTGAACATTAAATAAAGAAAATTAGCTGAAATATCTTCTTAAAGTTTTGGTTAAAGTGAATTTTTAATTAAAGCACTGAATTTATTAATGTAATTATTTGGCTAGTTACTTAATTGCTGTTTGATTGTTCCCTAAGGGCCAGTTTGTTTTGCCTGCCCATTATCCAAGCAATATTGAAAAGTTTCACCTCCAAGTGACTCTCGATAGTAATGAGCTAAGGTATGTGCCAAACAGATTAACGAAGCAACTTCACATAAACTGCAGTCTGACTTACAATAATTAAACCAGAAGTGATGATTAGAGTTTGTTTTGTCTTGGTAGAGTTCTGTTACTCTGCTTTCCTTTTTGCATTCTTTACTGTGTAGCCTTTGTCAGAATGCCTCAAATCCCTTAGTGCTGTTTATAAAGTATTGTACTTAATAACTTCTCCCCATCTTCCCTTCTACATCTATAACCTCAGGTAATTACATAGAGTAAAAGACAAGCAGGAGTTAAGTTGCACTATAAATAATCCATTATTGATAACATTCATAAATAATAGCAATAAGCAAAGTGCAAGTGACCAATGGTAACCATACAGCCTGATAAATGCTGATATGTAGTTTCAGGTGGAACACAGACTTGTCACTTAAATGTCTTTAGTTAAGTCATCATTTCTAGCTTTCTTCAGGACAGGCCAAATGCTCCTGTCACAATATGACTGCTGAGCTGTGCTTCTCAATATGGTCTTCTTTTCAGTCCATGGTGTGTGAGATACTCCTTCACCATGATTGTATCTGAGAGATAGAGGGATGGGTAAAGCAACCAAATTTATACATTCTCTGTTCAAATCCTACAGCCAATAGGGCATCGTGGTACACAATAGCTTCTGATTCAAAACTAAACAGCCAAATTTAGAGCAATAGAATTCAGGTGAAACAAAATGGGTTTCACACCTGCCCCCAATACCATTTGTTAAGGTGAAGCTTGCCAGCTAGGTAGTTTGGCCTCCATGCAGGGCTTGGTTGGGAGACTCCTGCAAAGAATTACTTGCCAAACTGCTTTTAGGCACTGGGGGCATGGGTGGATTGGTTTGACATGAAAGCATACAAATGAAATAAAGCACTAATAGTAAATTTCATTTGTCTGACTTAGAAATAAAGACATACAAAATATTTATCAACTTATATACAAAAAATCACACCACAACACTGTTGAAACAACATCTGCCAGCAAGAACTGAAGAGATCAAGGGACATAGGATTGTATGGGGAGACGATCCATCTGACATTTATGAACTGCAGAAAGGATATATGGTACTGCCCAAAAAATGGTAAAAAAGCTACAAAAAGCATTGTGACAAGTTACATTGGTCTCTTCACTCTAATGTAAACAAGTGTGTTTGCTCAGTTATTAACCATATTTATATTTGACAAATTTAGCATCATTAATTCTCCATCACACTTTTTTGTTTCCCCAGTGTATGGCTTGCCACCATGCAATGTGGTGGCACTGAAAGTACTCCTGGGTGTAGCATAAAGGAAGCAACCTCACCTTGACTTTCTCCAGACATGATTCTAATCTTGGTTTCATCAGACCAGAGGATATTGTTTCTCACGGTCTGGGAGTTCTTTAGGTGCCTTTTTGTAAACTCCAAGTAGGCTTCCATTTGTCTTTTACTGAGGACAGGCTTGTCTTAGATCAGTACAGTGTTGCAGTAATGGTCGTCCTTCTGGAAATTTTTCTCATCTCCATACAGGTTTTCTGGAGCTCAGCCAGAATGACCTTTGTGTTCTTGGTCACCTCTTTTACCAAGGCCCTTCTCTTCTGATTGCTTAATTTGGCCAGACAGCCACCCAGCTATAGGAAGAGTTGTGGTTGTTCCATACATCTTCCATTTAAGAATTATGGAGGGTAATATACTCTTAGGAAGCTTCAGTGGTACAGGAATTTTTTGTAGCATTCTCTAGATCTGTGCATCGACACAATCCACTCTCTAAGTTCTGCAGGCAGTTCCTTTGACCTCATTGCTTTGCTTCAGGTCTGATACACATTTCATCTGTGGGACCATCTATAGTCAGTTGTGTGTCTTTCCTAATCGTGTCTAATCAATTGAATTGACCAATTCTCCAAACAAGCTATAGAAACATCTCATTAATTATGGCATAGTAAACGGTCTGAATACATGTGATATTTAATTTTTTATTTGTAATAAGTAAAAATTTCTAAGGTCCTGTTTTCGCTTTTTCATTCTGTAGTATAAAGTGTTGCTTGGTCTGGGGAAAATGAATTTAAATGATTTTAGCATAAGGCTGCAGCAGAGCAAAATGTGAAAAACGTTAAAAGGTCTGAATACTTTCTGAATCCATATATGTATATATACATAGTGCCCTCCATAATGTAATGTATGGGACAAAGACACATTTTTCCTTGATTTACGCCACTGCTTCACAGTTTAAACTCACAAATCAAACAATTTAAACATGATTAAAGTGCACACTATAGACTTTAAGGGTTTTTGCATACATTTCGGCCACACCATGTTAAAATAACACTTTTTTTTACTCAGTCCTCCCATTTCAAATAATGTTTGGGACAATTGGCATCACAGGTGTTTCTTATTCTTCAGGTGCTTCATTAGTGCAGGCATAAGATACCTAGGCTTGCTTCTTGCATTAAGCTATATTGAGGTCAGACCTCTGAGGTGGCCATCTCTACTCATGTTCCATATACATGCAGCACGTGCATTTCAGGTAGTTCCTAATTTGTTTGTAGTGTGTTTGGGGTCTTCACCCTACTGAAAGATTACATTTTTGCTAGTAAATTGTTTTACTGAAATTAAGAAATTTAGTGGGCAGGTTTCATTTCGAAATTCTATGCGTAATGGTCATAACTGGAACCTATTTTTCTCCATATACTGTAATGGACGTTAGCCCGATGGCCGTGGGGGGGCGGAGCTGCGTGTGACATCATCACGCCTCCCACGTAATCACGTGAACTGACTATGACCTCAGTACGTAGAAAAGAAGGAAGAGCCCCCAAAGAGCGCTGAAGAAAAACACTGAATACTTTATTCGCGAGATACAAGTTTAATGAGAAGACACGAGGTATAAACAAGACTTTGGATCACTTTGTAATGGAGTTAAAATTGCTGTAGCGAGAAAGTGCCGGGTCTTAGCTAACATTAAATAATGCCGTGGACATGGCGAGATCGCATGAGATAGCACAGGCACAGCTCAGAAGCTTCGATGCATGTACTCCGAACGGCTCACATGAACTGACTATGAACGCAGTACGCAGAGAAAGCAAGACCTCTAAAGAGTGTGGAGAGTCTGCAAAAAGTTGGGCAGCCGGCGCACGCATGCGTAGCTGTGCAGCCTTTGAGACGCTGACTTCGCTTCTGCCTTAAGTGAAAGTAAACACTTTAAATTTTTTTCCCCCTTCCCATGAGCTATAGCCCAGACAACTGTAAACACGGGATCCCATTTGTAGACCGTGGCAAACTAATATTAAGGCGCTTCGCACTTTCTTTTACACGCATACGATTATGAGGTCATCAGGTCGGATTATGAAGACACGCACAGGAGTGGAGGAGTGGCTGTTTCTCCAGTCTACACGAGACCCACCGTGACGCTCATATCGTCAGCGAAGACCTCTCTCTACACTATATTAAAGAAAAAGGCAAGTTTCCTTTCTTTACACCTTTTTTCCTTTTATCCCCAACCAAACCCTTTCTCTCTTAACACTGTAGAGGACACAAAAATGATTTTCTTTTAATTGCTGGTAATGCCAGTAAGGCACATTACCACAGGCAGAAATTTAGACGTTTACATAGAAAATGTAATTTCTATACCACAGCCATCGTGTAGCGCCTTTCAAAAGGGATCAACTACCAAGAGATTATCCATATACATTTTAGCTGCTGTTAGTACTACTTACCTGTTATGTTATACCGGCTTTAAAATGTAGCTTACCCAAAACCACTCCACTGGTGCTCAGTGTATCTTTACTTCTTAAAACGTTAATGTTTTACTGTTTAATAGCTTATAGACTACATTTTATTTTTTTCCCTTGCACTCAGTGAGCAAGGCCAATGGGTGATCAGTTTTATATATATATATATATATATATATATATATATATGAATGACCTCCAAAGAGCACGGAGACTTTTGATCACGTGAACTTGTCTGCAAAAAGTGGCGTCTCCTGTCCTGCAAAACTCGAGCAGCCGGCACGCGCGCATAGCTGTGCCGGCCTTTGAGACGCTGATTGCGGTTCTGCCTTAAGTCAAAGTCAGCACTTTTAATTTTTTTCCTCCTCCCCCTGAGCTATAGCCCAGACAAGTGCAAACATGGGATCCCTTTTCTACACTTGTGGCAAACTAATATTAAGGCGTTTCGCACTTTCTTTTGCATGTATACGATTATGAGGTTGTCAGCTTGGATTATGAAGACACGCACAGTAGTGGAGGACCAACAGTGCCATCACAGCCGATTATGGCAGGGACGTCTCACCAGTCTACACAAGACACACTGCGACTGTCCCCAAAAGGCGATCATAATGTCAGCGAACACATCTCTCTATACTATATAAAAGAAAAAGGGAACTTTCCTTTCTTTACACCTTTTTTCCTTTTATCCCAAACCAAAGCCTTTCTCTCTTAACACTGCAGAGGACACAAAACTAATTTTCTTTAATTGCTGGCAACGCCGGTAAGGCACATTACCAGAGGCAGAAATTTGGATGTTCACATAGAAAATGTAATTTCTATACCACAGCCGTCGTGTAGCGCCTTTCAAAACGGATCTACTACCGAGAGATCATCCATATACATTTTAGCTGCTGTTAGTACTACTCACCTGTTGTGTTACACCGTCTTTAAAATGTAGTTTACCCGAAACCACTCCAGTAATGCTCAATGTAGCGTTACTTCTTAAAACGTTAATGTTTTATTGTTTAATAACTTATAGACTAAATTTTATTATTTTTCCCTTGCACTCAGTGTCCAAAGCTATACACACACATATCGACATATACATATACTGTATATATACACATATATATACCTGTGTGTATGTATGTATGTATGTGTATGTATATATATATATATATATATATATATATATATATATATATATATATATACACACACACCTATCTACATTATATATACACACACACATACATACATACATACACACATATACAGTATATAATTTGTGTGTGTGTATGTATGTATGTATGTGTGTGTATATATGATGTAGAAATGTATATATACATGTGTATATGTAGATATATATATATATATATATATTATATATATATATATATAGTAATAAGTGGAGACCAGAGGCGTGGAAAGGTTTGGGGCAGCCACCCGTTTAATTCGGTTTCCCGGCTGCAAAAGTGTTTGAGGCATTGTAAACAGTTTATACAACAACAGAGTCCAAAACAGAACTGCCTGCCAAAGCAAAGGCAGTGAGCTTTATAGCACAGAGGGCGGAAATGATGTCGTCCTCTGGGCCGGAACTGGAAGTGACCTCATCCTTGGGGCCGGAACCGGAAGTGATGTGTCCTTCCTGGAAATGGCGGCTCCTGGTGGGATTTCCGGGTAAGACCTGCAGAGAACTCAGAAAGAGCGTCAGTGTACTCCGCCCCCCCCCCCGGGCAGGTGTATAAGCAGTATTTTCTAAGCCCTTCAGCTGCTTCCCATGCACACGTGTGTGACAATATATATATATATATATATATGTAGACTCAAACTGATTATAACAGCAGCAATCCAAGCTGTGAGAAAACAGTAAAAGGCGTGTCAGACGTTGTGGTACATTTTCTGATGCAGCTAGACGAAAACAACTTTGTGACGCTGCCGCCAAATACACAAAACAATTACTTTGACCATCATGTTACTTTATTTTCAAAATGTTTACTTTTCTTTTTCTTTACTTCTTTAACACACTACTTCTCCACTGCGAAGCGCGGGTATTTTGCTAGTATATATATATATATATAGATAAAGATAGATAGATAGATAGAGATATATATAGAGATATAGATATAGATAGATATATAAATAGATAGATATATATAGAGAGAGAGCGAGAGATATAGATATACATACATATATAGATATATATACATATGGCTGCAACTTGCGTACCTCTTTCAACTTGGGATATCGATAGTCACGATCCAAGGATGGACTGGACAGTGATGACACAGAGGTGGTGCAAATGTGCAAAGTGCTTTTATTTACAAAGTGTTTGAAAAATCAAATAACGTGCAGTGTAGTCTTTCCATTTAAAATAAATAATCTATCATAAAAATAAATGCTCCATGGAGGTTAAACGTCACAATAAATAATTGATCAAAATGGGTTAAATATCCATTTTCTTCCATTTGGGAGATGGGCATGATCCCAACTAACTAGAAAATGGGACTTGTCATTCCTTTCTAGAAAGGGAAGTGTGATCACCTGGATTGCGGCAACTACCAGGGGCTAACACTTCTCTTGGTGCTGGGTAAGGTCCTTTTCTAAAGTCAAAAGGATTTGTAATCACTTGTTCACCTCCCAGCGACCGGAGCAGTCTGATTTTCCGCCTAATAAGTTATTTAAGAACGCTAGACTAGGTTTAGAATGTTTATAAAGGAAGTGAGTAGCTGCCTGGCTCAGGAAGTATGTGGCTTCCTAGAGCTAACCATTTTGCTACTGCACTGTTAATTTATGGATACATTGGAATCCCTTTAAATATTAGATATCATGTTTTATTTTCAGGTGGCACATTGGTTAGCCATGCTACCTCACAGCTTCAGATTCCTCAGCATAGTGACGTTCTGTATGGATGTAATAACTTCTCCTGAGGTTTTTGTGGATCTTACTTTAGGTACTTCAGCTTCATCCCTCATCCATTTTAGGCCATTTGATGGCTTGAAACTGTACAAGTGGATGTGTTTTTGAATGAACCTTGTAATGGACTAGTATTCTGTCCATGGCTGCTTACTGTTTTACAGCTATTGATGCTCAAGTTGGACTGATCCCCTTTTCATGTCTGCTAATATGTTTAATTTATGCTGGGTTGTAAGATTTGGATGCAGTACTCTGAGTTCAGTAATGAAGTCCCATGCTCTCTGAACTTTTCCCTGGAAAGGACTGACTTTTTGCCTAATTATAAATAATGAAAGCTTATTCTAAAAAGCAACCACTTGGGATTCTCAACTTTACCTCAAGAGCATCCATTAGTGAGCATTATGTAATCATCCATATGCCTTTTCTTCCTTAATTTGCTCCCAAAGCTGTATATCTTTAAATTTAAAAAGAAAGTAAATGAGAAAATTAAATTATCGTGTTCAAGATGTGACCTTTATTTCACCCATTCGCCAAAAATCCAGCATTTGAAATATATATTTAAAGGCTTTCAATAATGGGGAAATATGTTCTGTCTGTGCACTGATCATCATAAGGAATTGAGGAGATCCTTGTTTAGGTCTCCTTCAGATCTTCAGACCATTCTTTCAGAAAATTGATCTCATATCAGGTTGATTACTTTGGATCTTAATTTTAAATGGACAAATTATCTTAGAAGGTAATTAGGGTTCAAGTCAAAGGATTCAACAGAAAAAAAAATAAAAAAGGGACACTTTTTGGTATGTCGGTTCAAGTTTTCTGCATATTGACGAATTCTTCTGGTGATTCAGTTTTAAGCTCTTAGTAATTGTGCTTACATATACAGTACATGCATACATTTTAAAACATAATCCAAATCAGGATCACAAAGCCTATCCTTGAATCACTGAGAACAAGACAGGAATTGGCCCTGTCAGGGAAGTGCACAAAGCGGGCGGTGGGTGCTACAGTGGCTCAAGGCCTGCCTTTTCCCTTCTTTGGCCCAAAACTGCCAGCACTATCCAAGGAGGAAAATGCCACTGTGAGAGAAAGGGATTGGGTGCTTATTATTATACCACACCAACTGAACAACCCATGTTTCAAATAAAAAAACATGAGGTCTACGTTGATTACTTAGATTTAAACCCACTTTATACGGGTAACACAGCTATTGTGTTTTATATGATTGTGTATGTGTGTATACAACAACAACATTTATTTCTGTACTACGTTTTCATATAACAATGTATCTCAAAGTACTTTACAAGATAACAAAGAGAACTTTACAAGAAAAGAAAAGAATTAAAATTAGGCTATAATATTAAGAATAAGTTAATGTCATATGGCAGGGAAGACAGGAAAAACAAACAAAAAAAAAATCTGCAGGGGTTCCAAGGCCAAAAAACTGCCCAGCCCTGACTGGGCATTCCATCTAACATAAAAGTTTCTAAATCAATCCTCTTTGTTTTCATGCTTTGCATGTTAAAGTTGGTCTTGTGAAAAGCTGATATACCTGCCTTCATTCCATCATTTCAGGGGGCTTTATGATGCCTTGAACAGGTGGAGGTGGTACAGGTTGCCACCACAGGAGAAGCAGGAAAGATAGCAGAGAATAGTGGGAATTACTACAGAGATCCCTATAGAATATGATAATTCTAAACCCATATAGTTCATAAGGAATACAACTAAAATGTAGCAATGCAAATGCCAAATTAAAATAATTGGTTTTTAGCGTTTTTTTAAGATGTTGCACAGTATTAGCCTGGCATCATGTAGTTGCTGCAGGTTTGATGGCTGCAC